>NW_019101794.1:0-91505 GCF_001856785.1 Myzus persicae | reverse complement strand
GAAAAATAAGACATATGCTATCTCTGGAGATGGATATGTGAGACTGAAAGAAATTTATGAAACAATCTAACAAATATAATCTATCTTTACCCAAAAACGGTTTTAAGGGATTTTCTTTCAGTAAATTTCCAACATGTCACAATTGGACAAAAATAAAATGATACTTTGTGGATAAACTACATATTATCTTGAAATTAATTGATTGATTTATGTCTTACACCTAGTTATTTTTAACGTATCTACTTTGTACAGGGTGATTTTTTTTCAAAAGTACATGTTGCAGTATGAACCAATATTATGCTATATTATTATATAGTATAAAAATTTGTATTTAATTATTTTCCCCACCAGAAAAGTAGAAGTTAAAAATATTAAATAAGTAAATGTATTAAATTTATAATAAAAAAAAAAAAAATACACATTGTACGATCAATACATTCATTACTAGGGCAGAGGACTTGTAGCTCTAAAAAAGCACTAAATATTCAAGCATATAGAAATGAATAGAATGTTAGATAATTCAAAATATAATTAACAACACTTAATATAGGTAACTAAATTTTTAAATAAATAAATTGGCTTTTTTTCCGTGACTTATTATTTTCGTGGATATTTTTCCGTTTCGTTTTTCCTACATTCCTATAATAATTTAATGGATGTGTTAGATTTGAATTCAATGATATAAAATACAATTCTGAGGGAAGGCGGTCTGTCAGCCTATATTATTACTATCTAAATTAAGAAATATCCAAATCGACCTGTACAAAGTACAAATAATACTTGTACTTAATTTGTATAATAAGAGGTTAAATAAATTGGAAACAATGCATTTTTTGACTTTATGATTCGCTGTTTACCACCGTGACCTATTTTTAAGTAAAAGCATAACTCAGGTACCTACATAGATATTGTGTATAATGTATATAGGTATCTATTAGTATAGTTAATCGTGGTTACTGGTTACTTAGTATCGTGGTAAAGTATAGAACCACACAATTTTTTTTAGCAATACATCAATGACTACACAGTGCACACTATTTATAGAATAATAATGCTTAAATAACACATTAATTCCGATCTGAGAAAGAATATTATAGGCACGATTAAAATATTTGATTTTTTTTTACTTTTGTGAATTTCAAAGCCTAGTTTTGAATTTCTCTCAAGCCTCCTTATATATTAATATAATAGCTGTTGAAAAATATTTTAATACATAGGTTAGATTTTATTTTAGTAGCATTCAAAGTTCAAATTTTGACAAAATGTATCAAATTGAAAATGTACAAATTATTTGGCAGTTAAAAATGTATAAAACAGCTTGTATAGCTTATTAGGATTGAAAATTTACAACGACGTTCCACATAAGTAGTTACTCTAACTTGACCAGTACCATTAGGGTATATTTATAAATTGTGTAATGCATACACACAGGCGTTCTTATATCATCCAAAATCTTAAAACATTACATTTCTAACTCTAATTTATTGCAATAATTATTTATTTTCTTAAACACAATATTCCAAAAATAAATATGTAATTAATTGGAATAATATTTATAAGTGGTTGAAATAAAATAAACACACCTACTAATCAGTTAATAATTAGTCCATGTATGAATTATTATTAAAATAAAAATGAACCAGAAGCCAAATTCTAGAAGATATGTGCTATATGTACTATATAGTATAAACTATACTATACTATATAGCTATATATTATACTTGTCGTGCCTAGTGGAGAAATATTAACTAACAAGTTCTTGAATAAAATATTTCAAACACAAATTAACACATAATAACTAGGTATAGGTAAGATAAAAGCTAAACATTAAACGGGTTATTTTAACTATATAGCATCTGTAATGGCTAGAAACATATAGCTTAGCATAGGAAGTGTATGATATGGCGAAGATAAGGAGTGTGAGTGTAGTAGATATGAGAATGTTGAGTTGGGTGTTTACGGAACAAAGAAGGAGAGAGTGAGGAATTAATTCATTAATGGTAGTGTAAGAGTGGCACATATTGTAGTGAAAACAAGAGAGAATAGGGTGAGGTCGGTAACTATATGACAAGAAGTAGTGGGAGTGGCTATAAATGGTGGCCTTCAACCTTAAACTTACTAAGTGGCCTTAAATCTAGGGGGAGAGAGTGTAATGAGAAGACTGGAGAAGAGATTGATAGAGGGTGACTAAACCTGTATAGTTAGGGAGAACTAGATAAGGGAGAATAGGACATAATTATTATATTTTGTGACGAAACAAATAAGTAGATAATTAAAAATCTGAATTTTGCCCTACAGCAGTCAAAAAGATTTCTTTGGATTCCTCACTGGAGAGCAACCATAATGATAAACTAACTTTGTAACATTTTGTACATTTTCACTTACCGGTTACTGGGTTAGCTTATTATATTGACCGAAGCTGTATGGTTGGTGCAGATCTTAATTTCCTTAAAACAAGCTGATAAAAGGGTCTGTGGATAATTATATTTTCAAAAATATTGTATTAATATCTTGCAATGATTGCAATGAACATGAGTGGTGAAACATGAATTATTTGACCTTGTTTTCCAGTGATTACTTTTATAACTATTGTATGACACCCAACTTTTTCCTGTTATCGTCTATTACTTTTACTTATTTAACATCATATTCATATATTAAATCATTAAATACATACATTATTTCTTTTGGTTTACAATTACAATGCTCAAAGAGCTTACACTTTTTATAAAAATAATCAACTTCCAATCCTTCCTTTTAATAGTGTCATCAAGTTGAAGAAGTTATAGATTGTAGACAGTTAACATTTACTATGATTAAAATAATAAATTATGATTGGAAAGAAAAGCAATAAGTAATAACTAAGGCTGTGAATTGAATTCACTAAAAAAGTTTTAGATACTCATGCATTTTTTGTGCACTAAAAACAGAGAAAATATTCACTAAAAAATTCAAAAGTATGCACTTAAAATGCAAAAAATACTTTATAGAAACGTCTTTATTAAAAAACTGCAGTTTAAATTAATAAATAATAATTAAAAATGGTTTCTAAAAAAAATATTTTAAATCAATGATTTTGTTTGATTTATTCGATTCATTTAAATCGAACTTTATTCAATATCAATTTATGAAAAATGAATGAAACTTAAATTTGTATTATAAATAAAACAAAACTATGAACTATGTGCCATATTATAGCATTTAACTATACTAGTATGTCCCATGTTTCACTGTGCAGTAATTATAGGTATTTCTATATTTTAAACTTCATAATTTCTGTTAAAATATTAGGAAAATGTAATAACTAACATATAAGTGCGAAGTACTTAGATCAAATTTGAGCTTTAAAATCATAATTTTAGTTCATATAAACTTTAAATACACAGGTATAATAAATAAACTACTTGTTCGAAGTTTGATTTATATAATCTAAGTACGCAAAAAATATTTTGCTTCAGAATATAAAATAAAAATAATAAAATTAGAAGTGTCTTACGTTAAATTGATCACCCCATGTAAAATAACTTTCACAACAATTAGTTTCTTGATTGTGTGACCCTATAGTTAAACTTTATACAAAATAATTAGATAATGTAACTTTAACAGTTTTAATAATTTTCATACATTTATCATATAAGTAGAAACTATGCAAAAATTATAAATTGTTGTGTCCTTTTATAAAAGAAATATTTGTCAAAATGAAAGAATTCATAAATACTACTTTGCTGACAGTTGGTAATAAAATAATTATTGTAAGGAATTTTAATTTTGCTAAAAATATTGCACTTCTGCGGTACTAGATATAAATAATTATTTAATAATTTTTCGATGGATTTTGTGAATGAAGTATGTACTTGGAAATAATATTACCCTGCTAGTGAAATAATAATGGCCTTTAATGGAAAATGTAGAACGCTAGCTCCACATAAAAAAGTGTTACTCAAACTTAACCACAACCCCCCACGAAATGCTTATGGCCATAGTTGCAGATGATTTAAGCTAAAAAAAAAGAAAAAAAGAAAATATAATTCTACATTAATTAGGATATTATAGTAAAGTCCTTGGAAATAATTGAAAATACGTTGGTAAGTTGAAGTATTATAAATTATAGAACCATTAATAATTATAAATATTTTAGTGGTGTCGATTATTGGTGGTTGCAGGGGAAGAATTTACCTTACAAATAATGCTTCAAAAATCCAAAACAAAATTATTTTAATATGTTGTAAGGTTTCTCCAAATCTCAATATCTTCCTAGAATTTTTACAAAATATATAAAGCTTAAAAAATTAGTAAAACATAAGTTGCTTTTAATGAGAATTTTCACCTCTATGTATTGTCTCTAAGTATTCAAGTGTGATACTTGTCAAATTTTAGTTCAGTAGTTATCATTGAGCTTCGTTTGTTTCAAATAAATTAATCATTCTAATATTTAAACTATCATTGCTAAATTAGATATGCTGAAATTGATACGAACTTGTAAGACGGGACCAAAACATACTTATATATTATTAATACTAGTTAATTTCAACATTTACATCCAAACATTCTTTCAAGTTTAGATTAAGCACAGTTAATGTGTTAACCTTTGATCATATACTATGAATAGACCTATGGCTGGTAACTTGAAACACATATTAGCGACGATGAGTCTCTATAGGCTCTGGCTTATATTATGTGCTTCAAATTGCTTCAAATTTTAACAATCAAAAGTTCAACTAGATAAACAAACACTAAAATAGGAAACCAACTCAGGATCATTTTATTCAAAGTGTTAGGTTAGGTTAGTTTAAGTTCCTAGTTAACCCTCCGTTAGTCGCACGTTACCGTTTTGCACCGAAATATGAACGATCTCTCGAACTTACCAAAATGATAAAGTATATACATTCAAAAAAGTTGATAGTATAAACTATAAATATTCAATTTCAAAGTTTTCTAATTTTTTGGATCGTTTAAAAAAAATTCTCAGCCACTCTGTGGACCCCAAGTATCAACTACATACCCCGTAGGTGATGACAACCCTCCCGGTTAAAAACCCTCCAGTTACCTAAACAAATTCGCTGAGTGTGACATAAACGGCAAACAATGATCTGTAATTTGTTATACATCTAATCTAAGTATATAATATATAAATCATAAATGTGAAAATGGAAATTTTTACTCTGGGACCACTCATTTGATAGTCATGATGTTTTTTTTTACTTCGAGGAGCAGGTTTAAAGCACAGTATTATGGACCCAACTTCTGTTCACTAAGTACTGAGATATAACATAGGAATAAGCATCTGTCCAGTAAAATAAAATAATTTAAAAAATAGAAAATAATTTGTAAAATGTTGTCTTTGACAATGTGGGTTAACATGGCTAAAGATATTGTACTAACTTAGGTAACTATGATTGAGTAATTATGGGGTGGTTATTATTAAAGTGATGGCATTTTTTACCGCCAACGAAGTGCACGGTATCAGCTAGAATATATTAATATAAATACCTATGCAGTAAGCGATTTAGTAAATGCATGTGAGTATTATGTAGCTGTATTGAAGTAATAGTGGTATTCAAGATGTAGATTCAAAGACGCAAATTTGGATATAACAATGATAATATTATTTTATGGTGTGGTATATCATAATGAAAATATTACACAAATGAAAAACTATACAGGTAGTTTGAATTAAATTTTTCTTGTCTACGAATTCGGATAGGTAAATAATTTTATTTTTGATGAATGTTTTTAAACTTATATTTACAGAAACTGATAAAAGTTCAAAGTCTACTCAACTAAAATTAGTCAAATATTATATTTCAAATCAAAGAAAATTAGGTAGGTACACACACCAACATATTGTTATTACATAATTAAAACGTGTATATTTACAATTCCGTTTACAATAGTTACTATTTAATATAAATTATGTTATAATTGTAGATTATGTTCAATAATATTAATCCAATCGTAAAAATCGAAAAAAAACGTAAAAACATCTATAGTAATAAATCTTAAAGAATTTCAGAAGTGATAAAAAACAAACCAAACAAAAAATATATATTATATATTTACATATAGGTACACCCGTTGTTATGAATAACTTATAAATAGATTGAAGTAAGTTCTACGGTATTTTTGTACACAAATCAGCAAAACGTGTTTCAAGACTTTGAAGATTATTCTATTGAGGTTTATAGGAGTACACGAAAAAATGGCGCAAAAAACAAGAACGATTCAGCCCGTTATACAATAATTATTTAAAATAATTCAATTAGCATACAATTATAGTATGCATCTAGTATCACAGGTCTATGTCTGGTATTGTAACATTGGTGTGGTGAGGTTTGGATGATGTCCGGAGTTCATCCGCAATGCCGATAAACTTTTATTGTACCATTCTTCTTCTGGCATCATTCCTGAAAACCCAAACAATAGATAATTACTTCACAATTACTTTTTTTTTAAACAAATTTCCAGTGTAAAAAAAAGGAAGTTGCCGTTAAAATATTTGAATAGTCCTATAATTAGACATTTGACATTTTTTGAATTTTTTATTAGTTATACATTAGTAGGTCAGATAATTTATTTTTTATTTCTGATATTTCGGGACTGGAGGTTAAACCCCCAAAACCCCCCTGCGTTCGCTCCAGAATGATCCTAAATTCACACGGTTCAACGATAAGTCGATATTGACTCAAATGTTCATAACTACAATATAAGTATATCAATAAGATATAAATATATATTATAATAACTGGTAAAAATTATTTCAACCTAGGCACTACCTACATAACTGCATGATACTTAGTAAGATAAATTTCTATAATAGCAATATAAATACATCATATAATTTAATATATCTTATGCATATAATTTATATATTATTAACATCCTAACAGTTGCTAACAGTTGCAAATCGTTTAATTCAAAAATCAACTCACAATAATTCATTAAAGCACAATGCGCATCCTAATATATTTTTGTTATCTCATTTACTGAATTTAAAAATACAAACTAATTCATTTAAAAAGACTCAACATAATATGTACATTCAGCAAAAACAAAAATTATGAAATAAAAATTACACTACATAACATTAATTTTTGACTCAGTATTTTGAGTTATTGTATTTTTTGTATACGTATTCTATTTCAGGGTTTTTACTTTTTTTCCGCTATGCTATTAATTATTCGATATTATAGCATAATATATGAATATGGAATAAATAGATGGTGGATATTCATGCTTATTTTCGTAATTGAACAAATTCTTTCAGAATGTCAAATATTTTATAACTATCTTGTTTTATATCTTGTTAAATTTTTTCATCAATTGAATATTTATCTACAAAGCTTAGTAAATATATTTAATTAACTATTTTTTCAATATGTTTAAATTTTATGGTAATCGAATGTACTCTATGAATATGTATAACATACAATGCATTTAGAATTCCCTTGATCCACCTATGTACTTATTACTTTATTGTTGAAGTATTTTAGTATATTTTAGGAAAATCAATAAAATGAAAATAGATAAAAACTGAGTGTATTCAGACAATGATAGAATTCCTAGTTGTATTAGATAACTTTGTAGGACGCTTAAGGCAAATTAATTATTTCTTATTAAAGTTTTTTAAAAGTTGTTAAACAAGTTTTAAAAAACTTTGACGGTGGTATAATTATACAGCGTAAATTATTTGGTTGTCATAATATGTCTCTATGATTATAATTATTTTATAACCTATTAGAATGTTGTAATTATTTTATAAACATAGAGTGTATTGCGTCCTATAACAATGGATTTTTTGATATTTTAACGAACAGTTTTTAATAAAATAGTGTATTGATTTGAAATACAACCAAAAATAGTAAGTACTTTTTAATAAAATCTTCAAAAATGTTCAATAATCTTTTAACTTTTCTATGATTCATAAATGGATTAGGCTACAGTGGAAATAGTTTTTCAAACTGATTGATTTATTATTGATTAATTATTTAAAACATACATTAAAAACTCTAACCTTAATTATTGTATTAATAGTATAACAATTCAATTTATTTCATTTTTTGTATAGTTACAATAATCATATTAAGGAATGTAATAATCAATATTTGTTGTCCTCGATAGTAAAACTTGTTTATATTCAAGTCTAGAATTAAAGAAGTAACTTTACCATGCGTACTACTTATAAGTGGCTTAATAAAACAATAGTTTACCTACAGAATATTAATAATAATATAAGCCGATTATTACATACCTGCTGGTGTTGTAATAGATGACTGATTAGAAGAAGCAGTTGGATTTGAATGATGACTTGTGACTGTAAATGGTTGACTCATCACAGCAGTAGACATGTAAGAACTAGATGACATCTAAAAAAAAAATTTGTTGTGTTTACAAGTTTACCGAAAACTAAATATAATTAGAGATGAATTTTTTATTATAATAAATGTAATAATTTGAATTTATAAGCAACAGAACCTAAAGGTTTTAATTCAATAACATGCTAAAATGGGCCTAAATAGATTTATTATGTGGCTAAGGTACCTATATTTTGTTAATAAGTCATAATTTCATAAATCATAGTACTATTATGGAATTATAGATATAATTATAATAAAAAACCATTATTGATGATACGTGATTAGTGACATCAATAGATCGAATGTTTAATACAATTACATTATATAAATAATATTATGCAATATAAATTTTATAATTATGTGCATCAAACCACTATTAGAAACATGCTGTGTACAGAATATATTTAACGAGTTCTAACTACGTTAGAATAATAATAATAATAATAATATTCTTTACCTGCGGATGGTATCTGTTCATGCTATTCGGGTGCGGGTAAGCTTGGTACGTTCTAGACGCTGAAGGGTAGATGTTTCTCATCATGGCGGCCCCGTTACATCCGGGAAGCATGGAGGGCGGGGCCAAAGCCTTTTGCAATTGCTTTTCCTGTTTTCTGTACTTGGCCCTTCGGTTTTGAAACCATACCTAAAACATCGTCATCGTCATTGTCCAATGCAAAAACATCCTATCCCCTTTTCAAGTCATTACAAACTCGTTTTATCACTATATGGTGTGTGGGTGTATAAAATATTCGGGAAAGTATGGCCTTTTAAAACCCTGCAGGGAAAACGTATCCCTTTATGTGTCCGGAAATACATTTTGGATGATAAATTCAATTACAGTGGTCCCTGTGTGATGTTCTTGGGGACAATGATTGAGGGAAAGTCGGTGACTCACTCTGCCTCGATACCATCGCGATTAAACGCGAGTCATACATATAACTCTTATATTATAATATATTGTATTATTTTATACATCACGATTTATCATGCATACAAATAATGTGTGAAGCTTTATAATTTTTAATTGGTGGTACACAGTTTCAGAATTAAATGACCATGGATATCATTGGTTATGCATAACTCGCGTTTAATTAACTACCTATTTTATATTTATACCTACGTCCTACAATTTGGTACAGAACATTTCAGAACAACATCAAACATGTAGTAATTAACCATCGATAACATGTATATCATATTATATACACGTGTGTAATGTAATTGATTAAAAACAATATATTGTGTTCTACGTGGACCTGATTTAGAATAGGGTAGTCTACTTTGAAATGTTCACAAGTATATTTAAATAAATCGTTTGAACGAATTCAGAGGAGGTTTTCATATAAAATTATATTATTTATATTATTATAATTATATTAGAATGTATATCTATACATAGTAGTACTGTCTGTGGAGTTAACACATATCACTTTAAAGTTTAAATTAAACCTTAATACATGAAATAAAATTCATGGTATTTTCGAAGTTTTCTACTTATGTACAAACTATTAAATGTCATATTTCTCGGACGGATATTTTATTTCATGTTTTCATGGTTTAATATTTTGCAAGTCCATACCCTAATTTTTCATTATTATTTCAATTCTCAAAGAACCTCTTAAAGTTATAATAATAGACATATTTTATTAATTTAATTTTTATTTACTGGGTGTAGGTAATAAATTAATAAATGAACTTTATTATTTCATTTTTTTTTCAAACTAGATAATCCATTTGTCTTTAACGAAGTTACTTTTATTATGATATTTATAGTGTTTATTGTTACTTTTATCAATAAGGAGCCCGGTGCCAATTTTTCAAATTTTCTACAAGTCTATTAAATTTGAAAATTATATTTTATATTTTATTTGCCACCTTAATTATAATACTTTTTAAATAATCTGCTGCCCGATAAATATTTAGAGGAGGGGGTTGATACGGTGTAATATATCAACAAACATGTACAGGCCGCATTGATGTCCGATTTTTGTATTTTATTTCAAATAAAAGAATAAAATAAATAATTTGTAAAAAACTTAGGTTTGGGCATATTTTTAAAAACATATTATAAAGCTTGAAATAAAAAATTTTAAAACAGTGTTCAATGTGGCTTGCAAAATATTTTCCTCTATATGAGTTTAAAAAAATTAATCAAATTTGATTCAACAAGACAGGATCATTATTTTATTTAAGAGTATTTTTGTGAAAAAATAACAGTGCCACCGGACGCCTCAAGTCTATGAATTTGCATATATTAATTATATAAGTATTATACAGGCATTATTATAGCACCCATAATACGTACTGTACACAGACTATATGCCATTACTTATTAATAAGTCATTAACTACTGTAGGTACCTGAGTTATTTTGCTTACATTTAAACAAAAAATTCGAAAGCGATTTAGAAAAATCCGTACCCAAAAATACGTTTAATCGGCTGCAGGTGTCGTCGATGAAGGTAAAATATTACATTCAAAAAAATCAACGATTTTACTTAGCCTATGGAATATTCACACTCAGTACATAAATGTACCTATACATATAAGAATTTTTAAATTACATGAAAATAACTGTACAACATTTACAACTGATCATGCCTGTATGCAGCAAAAATACTAAAAAAGTTCTGATCGTCCTATAGGATAACTTATTTTATTGTTACCAATTCTTAATTATACTTAATTTAAAAGTCTTATAATTTTAAATTACATACGATATCAGAGCGAAAGGTACCCGATATAATTACAGTATTTTATGGAAACTTACCTGTATTCTAGCTTCATTGAGTTTTGTACTTCTTGCTAATTCCTCCCTGCAATAGATATCAGGGTAATGAGACTTGGCAAAAGCAGCTTCAAGCTCTGCCAGTTGTTCCTAAGTAAAAAACAAAATAATGAACAATTATAAAAACATGCTCGCATAAAATACAAGTTACAACGAGCATAATAACTACATATTGGCGTGTTATATACCGTTATCGGTTACTGACCTGGGTAAAAGTCGTACGGTGTCTTCGTCTTGCTGGAGTCGGGCACGTTGCCGTAGTAGGCGTGTGTCCAGAATGACTTCCACTTATGCTACCTACAGATGTCAAAGGTTCTGTTTTCAATTTTTTAAACGCTCCTTCAGATGCTAAAATTCAAAAAAATTGTTTACATAATTAATAACATATAGTTTCCACGTAATCACTACCCAACACAAATATATAGGTTTTGGATTTAAAACTGCTGGTTACAAAAACCTATCTATACGGCTACCCATCATTAATATTATTGATTTTATTATTTCTAAAAATAACAGTTTACATTTTGCTTTTGTAAAATACTAAATAATAACATTATTCACATTATTCAAATTGTTATGGTTTGTTAGTAAATTACATTCATCTTTTGGCTGTAGGTATTTCCGCGTTTTATAAAGTTTGCTTTTAATTAAAAATTCTCGGTTTGTATGTTTATGGAGCACGAACATCAAACACTATAAAGTTCAGAGTATGAAAATCCTCTTGAATGCTTGTAATTTATTCAAGAGAATTATAGAAGTATTATAGGTACTAGTGTACTACCTATATGAATATAGACAACTTTATAAGTACATTTACAACGAACAAAAATATTAATTTGTAATTAGGAATTAAAAGTAAATAGCTATAAAATAAATATTGTCTTAAAACTTAAAATTACAACATCGTGCATAAATATATAAATATTTGCCTAGTTAGCTATATTATTTAACAAATTAGTACATAATTAGATTAAATATTTTAAAATATAGGTAAGTACATCCATTTTATTTATAAAAAGTAACCTCTTAGAGGCCTTTGAAATGTGGTGTTATTACAAAATGCTTAAGATTAAATGAACTGAAAGAATAACAAACGAAGTCGTATCAATTAGAATAAAGGGAAAACGATAATTGTGGCACAGTATTAAAGTTATAAAAGACAAAAATAAAGGATGCTCACTACGCTATGGTAGCCTAACGAAAAGAGTTATACCTAGTAGGAGACGTAGAAGGCTTTATTGGAAGAGGAAGACCAAGGATCGAATACATGAAACAAATCATGATAGACATGAGAAAGGATAGCTTTAAAAAGTTAAAGGAATTAATTTATCAAAGGGAAGCATGGAGAACAGCAGCAAATCAATCAAACGATTGAAGACGCAAAGAAGAAGAAGAAGCCCTAAAAATGTAGCAAAATTTCAACTATTTATATTTATTACACATTTATGCAAGAAAACGCCTGCCCACCTATGTCTATTTCGATACTTAGAAGCAAGCATTGTTTTTTTCTTATTAAAAGTACCCACAAATATTTATTTAGTGTGACATAATATAATACACGAAGTAACTACGTTTTCAAAGCTTGTAAACAGGATGGCTCAGCCCCATTTTTCAACAACAATGGTTTTATTAAAATTATGATTTATGAAATATTCATGATTAAATATCATATTTTAAAACTCTAAAATTTTTATATCATATAAAAAGTGCTCTTTTGAGATACAAACTTGTTTTTACAAATGAGAACCACCCTTCTTTATTATAAACTGTTAGAGAAATGATTATTTTTAAATATTAATGAATATAAATATAAATTTGAATTAGTTAATTCTAGGTTATTACACTACACTCAAGATATAGTAGTGAACCATAATAATCTTAGGTTTAGTAGGCTTAGCATATATGGTTTATAGTAATATTTATAACTAACTAAATATAAAGGTATTTAATATTTATTTATAACAATTTTATAAATTCGAATAATGTTCATAGTATAATAAGTGAGTACTTACCTACCTATATCCTATACCTGCTAGTCTAAATATTAAATATATTTATAAATTCTATATTTTATTAAAATTAGACGTAAAGTCGTTATTAAGAACTTCTAACTATATTAGTAGGTATATTAATTTCAAGAGCTCAGAAATTAATTCGTTGAATTTATAATTCGTTTTTAGGCTCATGAAAATGTCCAAAAAACTTATGTGCCTAATAATTTATGGTGGAAAAATCATAAAATTAAATTTAAAAAATAAGTTTGTACGTCTGTATGACACTCGTTGTCATTGCATAATAGTAAAAGACTTAAGTACCTACTACCTACTATTGGTGAATCATTCTTATTAACACTGCAGTTATATGACAATATTTATTTAAATTTTCAATGTAGGTAGAATTGTAATAGCACAGTGTTCTAATTATAGAGTATGATTTTTCATGATACTGAAAAAGTAAATTAGGTAATATCTTTATATACAATGAGAATATACGCTTAGGTACCTACTTTACCTATAGACTATAGTTACTATAAATTCATCTAAAAGATATTTAATTTAATTTTTAGAATAATATAAAATGTGTCAATTACTTTACAAAAAAAACTTATGTGAGTTATGATATTTTTAAAAAAGTAATGCACTAATCCATATGATGATTTATATACAATTAATAATTTATATAAATTATTTCACAACAATATAAAATATCCTAATTTGAGGAATTAGGTGGCTATTATTAAATTAATTATTTTAGAAGTATATAAGTTTATTGTATATTTATAGTTTGAATGGAAAGTAGAAATTAATTTCTATAAAATGATAACAAAAGAAACCCTCACAAACTCTTTATAGTAGCAACTAGTAATCTACTATCTAGTGCCAATAATTCGACTACTGTCTACTGTCAACGGCCGATCGTTATAATTTATAAAAAAAAAAATGTATCATATTAAAATAAATTGTATACTGTAATGACTAATGATTTAATTAAGGGTTTGTAAATCGCGTATACGTACTAGTCTGTTCGGCTAGAGATCCTCGTCCTGGGGACGGCGTGTTGTGGTGAGATGAGTCGCCGGCCGCGTTAACCGGCAGTCCGTACATCGAGCCGAGTTCATTAGACGAGTCACTTGCCCCCTTCGATGCACGTTGTTTGTCCGCGTGCACCGCGGTCGGGTGGTGGTGGTGGAGGTGATGGTGATGGTGATCGTGGTCCATCAAGCCCAATATACCTCCAAGACCTGGCCGCAAATCGTCCATCATGAGTTTACCTGAAAAGAAAAAACGTCGACACACGCTGTCGTTAAACACATGCTGTACATCTAATGACTAATAATATACGAAGTTGACGTTCAATATTACAATTTATTATCCAATTATAAAGGAGGAAAATTAAAGGTTAAATTTGAACCTATGGTGGGTGCTATGTGCATAGGAGTATCCATGGCTTTGTACCATACCCTCCTAACCATAATTATTATTATTTGCCATCTTAATTTTAAAAATATTATTTATTAATATTAAAAATAATAATTATTTTTATCTATATCGTTCGACTAAATTTAGCTTATTATATTGAACTTAAGAATACAATTTTTGATGTAGTATATAATATTATCACCAAGAACTGTCAAACTTGTCAAACTCATTACTGTATTCAAAATGGTTTTGACAATGATAATATGCCTAATGAATTGGAACACAAACATCGAATAATTTTGTTCCAAAACATATAAAAATTTTAATTTTTCCAAATTTAAAACACCATCACCCCTCGTATTTAGTCACTCGACGGCTATGGATAGATGGACATACTATATTATATATATATTGATATAGGTACTGTCCTATTTTATGATCTGTCATAAAAGAATGGTCGACATTTGTCCGACTGAGAGAATAACTATATTATCAAGAACATTTATTAATCATATTGATGTCCACTTAACTCACAAATCATAATACATTTTGTTCAATTGTCTTCCATTCTACAGAACTGGGAAATTTCAGTAAAATGTTCAGTTTTTTATAACTGTAGGTGGTGAAAAACTAATTTAAATACATTATAAGTATATAATATATACATATGCGCACGTTTGAAAGGGTCTGAAAATAAAATATATACACAATACCTATACCATGTAATATTAAACATGAAAACATTGGTGAATCTTAGAATTTTAATTTATAAAATAATGCTATTAGTATTAATAATTAACTTCATAGTACATGTTTTTGGAATACACGTATAAATTAGTATAATAGTCAACTGAAATAATAAAGGTATCATATCTATATTTGTATTGAATCTTTTCAAGTTCCAAGTCACTGCCTACTACCATATAACTATTTATATCATTGCTAAATCGCAACGATGTCAATGTATCACACATATTTAGATATTATTCTTTCTTCGTTAATATAACTATAACAGTATTATAATATATTTGTTATTCTAACACCAATTTATTTATTTACTTTTGTTTTCTAAAGTCTATACAACTATACTTGTTTCATTAATCATAAAATATTAGTTTTTAGGTTTTTAATTAAACACAATTAATATCTATACATTGTATAGGTACCTAACATGAGTGAACATGACTTAAATAATTACCTTTTCAGTTTTCATTTTTAAGATACAATGATTTATAGATAACTAATGTAACTTAATTTTATATTTGATAAAGATTCCATTACCTACACGGCGACACCTAAACTCTGTTCATTTTTAAGTTTCGATTAATTATAGATTATTAATCTAGGCAATAAAATAAGCAAAATATATTTATTAGTCATATATAGTTACAATTATTCAAAACACATATTCATATTCTGTGTTAAAAGTTTAAAAACACCAAAAAAACACACGATTTATGTTTAAAGACAAATATTATATACCTAGGTATTATCAACCCAAACTCTACTAGTATATATCAAATTACTATTTGGTATTATATAGGTAACATAACATTATATAACATGGCAAACAACAAGCTAACAAGATTTTTTCTCTTTTACAGGACATTAAAAAGATATTTTCAAATGCACACTTATTACCAGTGAGGATAACAATGGCTCAAACTCTCAAGCAAATGTAATGATGTTAAAAGAAAAAAACTATTTATTTCCACCCTTATTTATCTTTCCCTAATATATGAAAACAAGAAAATATGCATTTCCACTAAACACCTCAGAATAAGACATATGATACACATCTCACATCAACACTAAATAAAAAGAGATCTTCCAATCTATATATATATATCAGCTGAAGCACTTCCCCTCAAAATAAACACATAATTACCGAATGCAGGATGTAGATATAGGATCGAAGAAAGGAGCGAATCCGTAAAATTTCCACTTCAGAAATTCTGAAACCGTAACCTGGCATCAGTTTCAAACCAATATATGTTTTAATGTATCTTTAAGGTTTGTACTTTATAAAATTCAATTTTTTTTGTTTATACTGTAATAAATAAATGTGACCCTATAACTTTTAATCAAACGACATTGTTACGCCCAATTACCTTACAGCTCCAGTTTAGTATCCAAGGAGGTATCCAGCTTCTAATAAAATAATGTAGATATATATATTTAGATACCTCCTACCAAATTATATAAAACAAAATCAATTTAATGGCTACACATTATAGTCATACTTAAAACTATAGAAGAATACAAATCAAGATGTACCCATTCACTTTTCACGGCGGCAACTCAAAATAATCTATACATACGTTAATATAGACGTATAATAATATAGTATCAAACTATTATGTGGTCTTACAAAAATTCTATTAAATCCATACTAAAATTACAAATTTATACGTAAGAAATTGCAAACGATAATAGATAGACAAGGAGACAACATATGTATATATGTAATTAAGTATTATTTACATATATACGTGTTTAAATATATGTACCTATACAAATTCTGTGGCCCCTATTTTTGTGTATACCTCTATAATATTATATTATAATACTACAATACTAAATATTATGTAGGTACATATTATATATATTTTACTAATAAAAACAATTGTGTAACTATATACATGTTTTATAATTTCCCAAAACCCGTTTGTAGCTTATTCAATAATATAACCCCCCCTCACCTCAAGAGCATTAGACTGACATATTCTTAACCCATTTGTGGTTGACCAACGGCAAAAATGTGCACTAAACCTATACAGTTTTTTTTTTAATTAGGGGTCTTGGATATATTAATACGCAATTTTTCAGAGCGTACCTATATGATAAATGTGGACTTATAATATATAGGTAATACAATTATATCGCTGGGCGAGTGCTAGTGAAGAGAACGGATAGATAACAAAATATGTTCGTATACATTATACCATCTATACCTGTTGTACAGGTACACCAAACTTACCCGAAGACGAGTGTGCCGTGCCACCGTGATGATGTGACCCGTTGTTGAAGTTCAACTGTCTCGAGAACAGTGCGGGGAAAATGTTGTGCGGGTGGTGCGGATCACCACCCGCTACACCTTTCAGATCAATCGCGGTGCCCGTTACTGCACGCCGGGTCGCAAAACGTCGACGCTGCTCCGCAAGGGTGCAGGCACGCGGTAGTGGCGATGGCTCTGATGCAGTGGCAGCGACTGCGGTACTGATGCGAATGCACTGTGTGACTTAACGACACGGCCGTATAACTTTTATTGAAATCGGTAAGGTATTATCGGTACTCGACGATGTATATACAGTGGCGGTTGCAGCTTCGTGAACAGACGAATCAAAATACAATAACAACGCGTAATTTATTTATTATTTTACAGACGATTATAATTAGTTTATATTTTTTATGTAAGCGGTGACGTTTCGAGGAGGACAAAAAATTTCAGTATCGCAACAAAAAAAATGAATGACTCTAAAATGTTTGTCGGACGGTGATTATGATTTAAATTGAATTGGTTTGGGATGACCGGAGTGTCCGATTAACGAAAGAGCGCGTCATCCGATGCCAAACTAGAAGTGACTAACGAAATTACGGAGTACTAGTGATCGGCTGACTGGAAAACAGGGACCCGTGGCCGGGATGACTGCTAACGGGTCGGCAGGCGGGGGGACCAATGAGAAGGGGGCAGGGTGCGCAGCGCTGCGACGGCATTGGCTCGGCCCCTCGCCGCCCGAGACACGGCTGCCATGGTTGTTCTCGTGGAGACCGCCTTTGTTTTTGTGGATCCTCTAAACGATAATAGATTTTGTGTGATAGTTTTCATGGGACGTGGCAGAACGAGCGTCTTTTTTCACTTCTTTTTTTTTATTTTCGCAATTTCCCATCAACCATGTATAGGTATATATTAAAGTCCCAACTCGCACGCACACATAATACATATTACATTTATTATTATTATATTTATAGGTATAATAGGTACCGTTCGTATAGCGGGTCCTGTTAATTTTGAGTTCGCTTTGATTATTTTCAACATCGTTTTTTCTAGTTTAGAATAAAAACAAAGAACAATTTTATGTACCATGCATTGTTCATTTGCGCCTAGTACGATGCATGAATATAATATATATTATACTATTGTCTATGCATAGTGGTTTGCTCTCAGAAATATATGCCTATTTATAATCTATATAAACATACATAGTTATAACTAAAAATGTATTAAATTATATTGTGCGTGCATAAATATAGTGACGTTATAATATAACGCATATATGCAATGTATTGTGATGCAAGCTTATTATATGATTTATGAACATTATTTAAATTAAAAGCCAAAACAGAAAAAATGTTAATATATATTGCTGATTATTTGTGGTATTTTCTATCAAATTATTACAAAAATTACAAACGTTAAAAATAAAATAAATATATTCTATTTTGACGAACTAAGAGTGTATTATAAAACATAGTAGTTACTACTTATTTTTTAATTTCTTTCTGTACAATTTAATATTATTTACTCCATGAAGTACATTTGTTTCTTAACTTAATATTAAAATATTATTAGTAATAATACATCAAAATATCTTAATTGTTATTTCGTGTGAAGTGCATCATAATTCATAACTCATAGGTACAATAAAGGATAATAATGATTATTACACTCAAACTGAAACTCGTAAAAATGATAAAACTTCTGTTTATTGTTTATAGTTACTTTTTGGCTATTGGCTATTAGCTTATTTTAGATTTTGAGTGAAGCGAAAAATGTATTGATTGTACAATAATGTGTGTTTTTCATTTATTTTTGAATCTGAAAACTCATCTTTTTCTAGTAAAAAAAAAACTGAGCCTTGCTCAAAAACGTTGAAGGAAGTTTTTGGTAGAAATTAGATGTGGTTGGTACTTTATGGAGGTCAAAATTTAAAATTCTCAATGTGTACTTTTAATGAAATAATCAGGAATTACGAAAAAAAAAATACGAACATAAAGTGTTAAATTTGTATGTTATTATTAAAATAACCGTTTGGTAACCATGGAACCAATAATAAAGTTGACTCAGTGCACACTATAGGCCCATGAATCAGTTTTTTAAGGGGCCTCATAATGAATGGCCTTATCTAACTGTATACCTATATATATATTACTATAATAATAGTTTACTTATACTCTATTATTATGCGCACAAGACTTGTCACAATGTCCAACTGCCTCAAATCATAATATTAGTCCAGGAGCTACTGACAGTTTGTCCTTATCCATTTAAGATTAAACATTTTTTTTTTGTTTAAGTCCAAATTTCTATTAGTCAATTTTTATAACAGAAATGAGTAATGACCAATTACTAAAAAAAAAAATATGCAGCAGGTCAATACTTTTATAACAGTACTAAAATATTACTGCTATAGCAGTAATAAAAAAGTGCTTTTCTGAAGTAGATACATAAATTATATCAAAAAATGAGGTGTCCGTGAACGTGTTAATAATATTTTTAAATAATCTAGAATCATTTGGAGTTGGTGGCTGTGAGCTAAGATCGGTTGATGTACACTTATGCCGATTTTTTTATTGTACTCAGTATAAACCCGATTCTATAGATTATTACAACAAAATAAAGTCTGAAATGGGTAAGGTCAAACCATCTGTAGCTCCCTGACTAAATATTCTCCTTAACGTGTTACCATTACAGAACTAAAATTATCTATGAATTTATCTCGTATATAATATATAAGTAGATGCTTAAAAACCTTTACATATTATAGCTATAGCTATTACATATATTTACATGGAACACAATATTATATTTACAGAATATAATGACATTTTTTTCTAACACATTAATGGCAGTTTGGTACCTATGCCATACTATGGTATGAAGCCATACTTTTATTACTTTTTGTATTATTAACCATTGTTTAAAATATTAAAATAATTAATCGCAAGAAAAACTTTTATTTTATAGTTGTACCTATAGGTACACTCTCCTAGGTACTTTACGTTACTCCCTATATACAGTATACATTATTTAGATGTCAATTAATGTATACTACATAATATATACAAGATGTTACCTGCAAGCATACACGTACTCCTATTTTTCTTCAATAATTCAACTATTCAAAATCTGGTCAATGTCAGCAATCAGTTATTTTTCAAAAACCTCGAAAATGTAATACAAGGTTCCTCGTAAGTTGTTATAATAGCAGTTAGAACATTAAATGTACATAAGCCCCCACGAGTTAGGCCCATTATCTTCTTGAAGAATACATAAAATAAAAGTCTCGATGATTTTTTTAATAAGCATTGAAAGTTCAAATTTTCACAAAATTCATCATAATCACAACAATTTTTTGTTGTTAAAAATGTATAAGATGTTCAATTTGTATAGCTTAGAATTTAAATTTTAAATCAATTAGTTTCTCGTAAGTATTTTATAGTGTAACTGAATAATCCAAAAAAATGCATAAATACTGCAATTCTTATATTGTTCAAATTTTGACGAAATTATAGATATTTAAACGGAGAATAACGATTTCAGTTATTTTTTTGTAGTTTAAAAATATTATTGTGAAACTATACAGTGAAACTTCCATATTACGATGTCTCATTGGCAACAGAAAAATTCTTATTACAAGGGAATCTCGTTACATAGAATGAAATAAATTTGAATCAAATTAAATTTGACTATCAAACTTATACTCCGTTAAACAGACAATTTTACTAAACGGAATAAGTTTCCCAAATAAGTTTATCAAATTTGAAATATCAAAATTCAAATTAGCTATATTTTATGAACAGCTTAGAATATAAAATACACAGCGAACATGTACACACTTTTAATAAGTTCATTCAGTACCTATATGTAAGATAACTACCGGAGTAGTTAACCGAGTATAATGCCATCATGGGAATGTTACATATGTTGTAATTCTCTGATTTACGACATTATTCTGATGGTGAAAATCACCATTACAGTATACAATATTATTAAAATAACTTTCATCCATCCAATTAAAATAACTATTTCAAAGCCCATCACACACTAGTATTAAAAAAAACTAGGTACAAAAATCATGAAATGAAACATTGCAGAGACTGAAAAGCTTTAATAATGTATAATATATAAACATTATTTCACTAAAAATTAACTATTAATAAAAGATAAAACATTATAAAATTCAAGAAATCTTTAATTGATATTGATTCCCATTAAAAGTATTAATATGTATAGCCATATAATGTATATGTGCTGTACTATTGGACATAGATTCTATTATAGTTTACTGCATACGATAATACCTTTAATATAGAGACTGTAGAAGTCATTTAGTGATAATAAAATATTTTATGTTAGTAATTATTTAAATAAATGTAGGATTAAAATGATTTGTATTTAACAAGAATAAACTGTATTACATAAAAAAATGGATTAATATATTTTTTTAATTACTAGTTATTAAAATTCAAACCAAAGGATATAAAATAAAGGAAAATATATATATATTAAATAATAAGTATTATTTATCTACGATTCATTATTGTTATACCTATAATATGTAATTAAAGATACACACACATGTAGCACTACATAAGTACTATTACTTATTAGATTATAATTTATAACTCTATGTTATTATTTCATTACAATTGCGTATTTGTAAGCTAAGTATAGTGAAGTTTTAAATTTTTTATTAATGAGAACAATTAAATAATTAACAAAAACGATTTTTTACTCAAAACATTTGCGTTCAATTATACTTAACATTGCGTATAAATTTGCATTCCTAATTTATTGTGCATTATTATAATCAAATAAACTGTTTGATGTTTAATTCAATATATTACCCTCAAATAGACAAGATTTAATGTCAAGCGTGGTTGATATTCTAATTACGACATCTTTCAAGCATTGAAGTAATATAAGTTAGGTTATAACTTCAACGAAATTTTCTAGGCAAGTGGGTAACAAACATTTGGCTATTTACGAACACCTTATTCTGCTCATAATATTCTGAACACTTGAAAACAACCTTGATTTACAAGAAAAAATGAATTATTTTTCGTTTTTAAATCAGAAGCAAAAAATGATGTTGTTATCTACATCATCCGAAAATAATATAATACTAAATATATTAACTTAATTGGAAAAAAAATTGGTGCAGATTATTAAAACCAAAAATGTTCATTTCTGAAAATTTGATATCATATCATATCGACTAAAAGAGGATGATGTGTTTAAAAAAATATGATAAGGTTATCTTCTCCTCTAATTTAAGCACCGAATATGTTCCAAATGATTTTTATTCAGTGAGAATACTAATATCTCTACTAATCACTATATACAATTATAGAAAGTGTCGAAAATCATAATTGCGATCTATGACGTTCATAAATATAACTAATGTATAATATCATTGTCAATCAATTCAATTATTTTTTGGATATAAGAATATAATATATAGTCACTGCTCACTGGATTTGAGACAAACACATAACTTCCTATGTATTATAATATACCTAAAATATAGATATTAAAAGTAATAGTAATAATACAAATAAATATGCAAAATAATAGTTGTAAACATGGGGAGAATTTTTAATAATTCAGGTATTTAGACTATATAATAATAATCCTTGGAAAAAAAATGCATTTTATTGTGGAATATTATAATATGTATGTCAGGCTTTTTTTTTTGAGATTACCAACAGCCTCCATACAATTAAAATATATGAGAGACGTGTGAAACATATAATTTAATTTTACGTTTTATACAATATTTTCCATTTCGTTTACAATAGGTACGTAAATAATTTATTATATACATGTATAGTATATGCCATACACCATAATATTGTTGTATGTGATCGTATATTATATATGTTATATTATTTAGAGGTGTATATTATATTTTTGTACAGTGACAATACAAAAGTAAATTCACACTCGGGCCTGCTATTAAGTGGGCTGTGTATACGCGCTCGATAAAAAATAATAATGGTAAAAAAAAAAAAAATGTAAAAAACGCCTATTATTGCACGACATCCGACTGCAGTGACCGACGGCCGCGTGTCGCCTCGCAGGTTGTCCCCGTGCGGTTAGACAATTGGCTGGGCGCGTTCGGGCTCGCTATAAACGTGCGACGGACACGTGCGAGCGGGCGCGATACTGTAAATATTAAGACGGCGAATTTGTTCGGATTTTTATTGCCGGCACACGCTCTGGGAGGGATGTTGTCGTGCCCGTTAAATCTTGCAAATCGAACAGAGGCCCCTTGACTGTTGACGGAGTGGGTGCGACGGGTCTTTTGTACGCGTCACTTGTCGAGTCCCACACAACAATAACCCGCGATAATATAATAATAAAAATATTACATGTATATAGATTATGGGTTCATACCTACCTACAATACACGCGTTATTATACTAAGCTTACGTGTAAGTATATTGTGCTCTGCTGCAGCACCTATGTATACTGTTGGGTAGCAAACGGAGCATGGTTTTCAATTGCACACCGATGACCATTACCCCGGTACTAGTTGGTGGAGTTGGGAGCGATTAGTGCTTTTGTTTTTTTTTTTTTTTTTGGTTGACAAAACAATCGTTATCGTGGTGTATGAGATGGCAGTATAGCACAAGGTAAATTCGCCGTGAATCATTATTTACCGGCAATATAAAATATTACAATTTGAACGTAACTTACGTTTACCTAAGAAGAAGTTCGTGCTATTCGGGATCATTAACTTCTATAATACTGTTAAAATAATAATTGGCCTGCTTATGTGTATTAAAATATTATACCTTGTGGCTTGGCGTGGCGTGTTGGCTGCTACCAGTCGCGGAATGCGACTGGGAGTAAGTAACGGCCACAACTACTAGCTCCCGGATGGGTGACCACCCCGGTTCGTAGTAGTTAAAAACCTTGCCACACATACACATGTTTGCTACCTACCGTAACAACCCTAACAATCATAATGACAACCTACCGTACCAACCTTAACCCTACTACAGTTCATAACCCCTATAACAGCTAATGGCCTTAGTCGCCGGGCTTAAGTTCAATGAAAAAAAAAAAATATTATACTTATAGATATTCTCCGACATGTGTGAACTGAATATAAATAAAAACCTAAGTATTTAAAATTAAGGGTACTATAGGTAATAATATTTTTTACTGTACCGCTAAACCTGTTTTAATTGGTAATATTATTAAATCCCAAGTTCCAATGTACCTACGCACTAATTTTACTAAATGTACAACGCCTTTACAGCTTTATTGTTTATATGTATATATTATTATATGCCTACAGTATTACTATATTTACAGCGCCCATATATCTGATAATATATGACGTACTAACTGTGTGTAATAATGTTATAATTGAAATTACAGAGTTTCCAATATTATATGAAACTTGTGGAGAAGAACGTACCACACACCTACCTACTATTATGATCTCAATGACGAAAGTAACTATATAATATAATGGCTTCAATATTATTAAATTATAATATGCTGTATATTACAATGAATTATGTATTTCCACATGGTATATAATAACTACGATAAATATGGTAAGAGGAAATTATAATATTATAATAGGGTGACCATGAGTCCCGTTTAAAACACGATTATCTCTTTTTTGAGCATCGTGTCCAGTGTACCGACACACTTTATAAGGGTCACTTTTTGTCCGGGCTTAGATGTTAGTCTGGTTATCTCCACACAATATGTGCGTAAAAAAAAAAACCTCTACACGAAGAAATAATACATACCAAAATATCAATGTTTTTAAACGGTTTTATTAGTGCTATTGAATTCATAGTTAATAATCATAAACACTCCAAGGTTTGTACATAGGTACAACGAGTGTCGGGTGACAACGATCAATAAGTTATTACTATATGCCACATTTGTCAGCGATAATAGCGAGAAATCTAAAATGTTGTATTGTTCTGCGCTATATAAGCACACTTTAATACTATCATATGAACCCACACGACCGAACGCCGTTCCAACAAAACAGTAAGAACACTAGAAACACACCTCATCTAATAGCTAGGTTAACATTATTACCAAAATACTTTTAAAAATATAAAAATTATTTTAAAGTTTTTGGAGTTTTTTTGGAGTTAAGCTAAAATTGTTTAACTTTATTTTATAGAATATGATCATTAATCAATGATCACTATAAAATACTGAGAGTTGATAAATAGATATTTTATCGCTGCACAATGCACATGGTATGTATCTTCGTGGCCCGATATAAAATAAATCACTTGTTGACCAAGTAATATTCCGTATTAATATATAATAATCATCGGTATTAGGATGGTAAATATTATGCTGTGGGCTGCATAGTGCATATTCAATCTGCAGAAAGCAGTGCCACCAAACCTTATCTATCTATGCAATGTCAGCCCCTATACACTATAAAATTAATGAGCCATTGGCTATTGTAAGCGAATACAAACTAGTAACTACACCTATCATCGTTAGGTTATCCAGAGCAAAAATAAATGTGATTAGAGAAACAGACTTTTTAAGGATTTCACAAATAAAGTGAGAAAATATACCATCACGATTTGTAAGTCGCAATGGCAGAATATGTTTGTGTACCATTCAATATTCTTTGTCCAACACACCCATGCCCCTACCCACATATTTCCATTCACGTATACTTTAGTGCCACTGTGGAAAAAAACATTTCAAACAGTTTGGATATCTAAAGAAAAATAATAAATAAACTTATGTGGACCGTGTACCTACACATATTTATTTACTGAGAAGACCGTCATAATGTTTACTCGCTATCTCGGTTTTTAGTTTAGTGAAAAATACGAAAACAAACACAGTAAAAAAAAAAAATTACAATATTATACAGGTGGACTATATCCTGTAAACATAAAATTGGAATTTATTTTTTTGGTCATAAAACAAAATCAAAACATTTTTACGAATTAGTATTTGTTAATTGTTTGCAGTTTGCATAGGTAACAACTATCTTCAAAAAAGTTTCGTTTATTCAATTTGATTTAGAGTATAATGAAAATTAAATTGATCATTGAGTAGTAAAAACTATACAAAGTGCAACAACACGATACTAAATTATTTATTTAATTCGCGGTTTACGGATCATAAATTACGTGACGTTGAGCTGTTGGAGTGCATAACATACCCACTGTCATTTATGTGTGCATTTTTACAAACACCTCTTGAATTTACAAAAGCCTTTATTTAATATATGGTACGATTTAAAATATTATACGTGAGTCGTAACACTACAGTGGTGTAAGGATATTGTATTTCACAGTATGAAAACACATCAAAAGTTTTGAAAAAAAAGTAACAACATGTTGCTAAAACAGTGTTTTTTTTATTCGAGTCTTAAATAAAATATGAAATGGGTTGCTCTGGTTTTTGTCACATGTCTAGGCCCATTATAATGGATTTTTGATAGAGAAAAAACGCATTCGACGACAATAGAGGAAATACACTGGCGGGCACTGTGATCAGAGACCCTTTTACGAGAGTGCTGCGGCTTCTAGCGGCAGAAAAACTAATACGGTGGGCGTACATATTCAATTTGGCTTTGTATAACATGAGTAACCAATGTAATAAAAAAAACCCTTACAAAAGACCCTGCTTCGTCCGTTTTGAAAACATAACATATGACAATGTGTTCTTTTGTGTCACAAAATATAACATATTCGAGTATAATAATATGCAACTGTCAAATTATAGAGTCATTAATTTCAGGGTTCTTGTTTTATAAAATCGAGATCTTCAAAAATAAAATAAATAAATTGTATTTTGACGAACTAAGAGTGTATTATAAAACATAATAGTTATTTTTTCTTTTTAATTTCTTTCTATACAATTTAATATTATTTACTTCATTAAGTACATTTGTTACTCGTTTTCATTTTGCATATTATTAATAAATAATAATAATCAAAATATTCTAATTAATTTTCTTGTTAAGTGCATCATAACTCATAGCTCCTAGGTACAATGAACGATAATAATGATTATTACACTCAAACTGAAACTCATAAAAATGATAAAACAGCAGTCTAATGTTTATAGGTACTTTTTGGCTATTGGCTATTAGCTTATTTTAGATTCTAAATTAAGAGAAAAATGTATTGATTGTACAATAATGTGTTTTTCATTTATTTTTTTATCTGAAAACCCTTTTTCTAGTAAAAAAAATGATACCCCGATCAAAAATCTTGCAGGAGGTTTTTGGTAGAAATTAGATGTGTTTGGTATCGAGGTAACAATTTATAATTCTCAATGAGTACTTCTAATGAAATAATCAGGAATTACGAAGAAAAAAATACGAACATAAAGTGTTAAATTTGTATGCTATTATTAAAATAACTGTTTGGTAACCATGGAACCAATAATAATGTAGACTCAGTGTCGGCGTAGCACGCTAAAGGCCTATGGATCAGTTTTTTTGGAGAGCCACATAATGAACGGCTTTGGGCCCTGTGAAGAAACATAGCGCCTAAAAATTACGTAAAATTAAATTTTCTTATAAATACTTTGCAGGGTCTCTAGTCCCTATACATAGATAAACCTGCAGGAACATGTCAAGCAAATACATATTTTACAAGACCCTATAAATAAAACATGTAATAAGCGCCCTGGCCGAGTTTGCGGCCCAGCGGCCATGACCAGGCCAACACTGCAGGCCATGGCCTGTAGACTAATTATTTTCAGTACAAAATTATAGTACTTATATGCATACAATAATATAATCGTAATACATTATACAGAATTATTGTGAATATATATATACTTATAAATTATAATTATTGTTTATTAGTATAGATAACTATAACAATACATATTATAATTGTAAATTGTAATATACCTATCATAATAATATTATATACTTATAATAGGTATTTATTGTATCATAAAGGTACAAAGTATAACAGAAGCACCTTACAGAAATAACTTTCGTTCCAATCAATATTTCAAATTGGTTTTATGTATATTTTATACACGTTTGCGTTACAATTGCAATGTATAGGTATTTTATTTTAATTTTTTAATATAGAAAATAAAAAAAATGTATCTTAATAAATTTAATTTAGATCAGAAATCATAATTTATATAAAATAACACACAATTACCAGATTTTCTTTTTTCTTTGTTTATTATTTAACATTTCCAGATAATCATTTTCAAAAGCGTATTCCAAATAATCAATAATTATAAATTTATAACTCACCATAACTTAAAATATGCATTTATGATGTTAACAACAACTATATACCCATTATCACCCATAATTTTCTAAGTCGTTTTCTTTTCTAAGGTATTCGTATTTTAAACATTCTGTAAATATATGTTTGATTGTTTAATGTGTTCGTTCCGCATGTGATGCATACTGGTGGGTGTTCTTTGGCCATTAAGAAGCTGTGAGTAAGTCTTGTGTGTCCTATTCTTAATTTGTTTAAGACTATTTCGTATTTTTTGTTTGGATTTGTGGGCCACTTAAAGGTTGTTCTTTTTATTTCGCTAAGTTTTTGATTTTGTTTTTTCCAAGTTGTTTCTGATATACATATAGTTTTTATTTGTTTTTTGATATCAGTGTATGTTTGTGTTTGTACTTTTACCTTCAGATTTGTTTGTGCTATTTACTTGGATGCTTTGTCTGCTGTTTCGTTACCCTGGATTTTGGAATGTCCTGGTATCTATATTAGAGCAATGTTTTTGTTTTGCGCGTTGATAGAATTTTCTATTTTTACTGTTATTTCACTGTTAAATCAATTTTTAAGGCTCGATAATACACTAAGTAAGTCAGTGATGATTAGCCATTTTGTCCGTCGTGGTTTGATGTATATTTAACTGCAATCAGGATGGCAGAGACTTCAGTGGTATAGATAGAACAGTTATCATTCATCTTTTTGTACTACTGCTGTGGTTTTTCTAGTGACTGCAATACCAACTTATTCGTCGGTGTATATTTATGTATAATTATTGTATTTTTTTTTTTGTATTTATTTAATTCATTTTTGTGTGTTAGTTCGTATGTTTATTTTTCTTTAAATATGCTTAAAATGACGTTTATTTTGATACTCAGTGTCCAAAGTGGTATTTTGAAGTGTTTACTTTATGTTTAATTTTTACTATGTTGTTTAAACTAATTTTATATTCTACTTCTGATTACTTTATGTGCTCTATTTGGTTTGGGCCTGTATTGGTTCGTACAACTCGAGCGACGTGTGATAGGCATGTCTATATTCTTCGAATGTGAAGTGGGAGTTTGCAAGATATAGCATATATAAACTTCCAATGGGACTTGACTCAAATGCGCCTATTGCAATACTTAAGCATGTTTTATATGTATAGATTTTATTATTTTTAATACTGATTTTTTTACTGTTGTGTATTGTATCGATGAATAGTCTAATTTTGATAAAATAAACGATTTGTGTATTTGGGCGACTACGAATTGGTTCCCAATTGTCGAATTGGTTCCCGGGTTGTCTATAAGTAATATACAAGTTGGTTCCCGGGTTGTCTACAGGTAACATACGAATTGGTTCCCGCAAGCTTTCGTGATAATATAGTCTTTTTAAATTAACTTTTCAAATTATTATGATATATTTAACCAGCAACAATTTCTTTCCCATTCATTCAGATTTAGGACTGTCTATTTTTTATGATTTTAATTTAAGTGAGCTTCTTTGCTTTATATATGTTTCGCATAGCACCGCTTTTAATTGTTCAATCAATAAAAAAATATTTGGGCGGGCGGAATAAAATCTAGAATTCCGTTTTCCATGAAACGATTCATAACAGTTTGTTGTTCGTTCTGAAGTGGCTGAAAAATCTGCCCAAATTGTTGGTAAAAAATCACTATCATTTTCAATATAATTTTCAAGTACATAATCAAAAAATGTATCAATTTTTTCATGTACAGGTTTTATAGCCATCAACTCAATATAAACGTTTTGTATTATATCAGGAGGCAATAAAGGTAATCCGATAAACTGATAAGTAATTTTATTCGGGAACCAACTCGAACAGTTGTATACTGGAAAGCGTTTTTTTCGGGAACCAATTCGTACACTTTAATTGACCCGGGAACCAATTCCACGTTCTCCGTGTATTTGTATTAAAATGTACGTGTCCTTACACTATGTGGAATGTGATAGGGTCTTGAGAATGTTTAGTCTGTTTGTGGCTTAAATTTTTAAATTTTTTGACTGCCCCAGTGATGTCCCATCCATTTCATTTTTTATCATAGATTCAAAGTATTTTGATTTCGTTTTTGTTTCGTGTTTGGTTTTCTAGTTATTTTTAGTTTGATTGTGTCGTCGATTTTTTGTTTTGTAAAGAAAATTGATTGAGGTTTTTCGTTTGAAACGGTGAAGCCTGTGTGTTTTGATCAATTTGATATTTCATTTGTTGTGTTTTGTATGAAGTGTTGGACTGTTTTTTGATTTTTGCTTCTAAACATGGTATTTATATCGTCGGCAAATAAGGTGAATTTTCCTGGTTTCTTATGGTGGATGTGATGTAATTTATTGCTATAAGGAATAGTATAGCTGCTAGATATGTTTGAACACCTTGTGGTATGTTGTTTTCTTGTATGAAAAGGTTTGAAAGTGTTGAACCTATTTTTATCAGGAATGTTCTTTTGCTAAAAAAGTTTTCGATACATTTTATCATGTGTTTGTTGCTTAGATTTTTTTTAGTTTTTCTGTTATTCTATATCTCCATATAGTTTCATAAGCTTTTTCTAGATTGCTCACGATTTCTAATATATTATTATATTGTTGTCTAATTTGTCTAATTTGTTTATCAATACAAATTAGAAGTTCAAATAAAAATGTATAAATGTATTATATTATATCTACAAGTTAATCCCCAATGTCAAAGGAAACAAATTTTAATCAACCATCATAGTTTGTTTGTATACTTTACTATTAATAATTCATTTTATTATTTGAACTATTTTTTTTTTACATTTTTAATGAGACAAAATTTGAAAACAAATAATCTAATTTTTTTCTTAGGTTCAGGTAAAATAAAAATAAATCGTTTGTATGAACAAAATTTATGAAATAATGTAGATAAAAAGGTATATTGGGTATATTGGGAAAAAACCAACCCTGAACTTACTCATTAAAGTATAAAATGATAAAGTATTTCATGATATGTTTATCGATATTGCTAATATAGTAATTAATCTTACTATTGGCATTAGGGTTTGCCAAATCATTGCATTATGTATTATAATATTATGAATATTTAATTATTATAGTAGTATATAGGTACCTATATTTATATAATTTATTATTGTTATTAACTTTTGACTCAATAGGTACTTACCGCCTTACCGAAGGACTTTGTAATTTAATTACACCAGTTCCTTGATATACGTATTACGATACCTTGAGGCTACAGCTGATATAATATGTATAACGTCATAGTCCACGGGTTTAGGGTATAGGTATTTTAACGCAGTGGCCTACATCAGAAATTTCGTCACGTCGACAATATTATAGCACACGTCACACACATATCCATATATACTTACATATATTACATATTTATTACACATATGTATGTATACAGTGTAGCTATTAATTAATTTGAACAAATAAGCTGAGTCGAGGGTCCAGTCGAACAAACTCTGCCACCATTACATCAGCCAGCACCCTCTGCAATCCAAGTACATTATTAGTGTCGAAAATGCGATGATGACAATAATAATACGAACGTGTATTTATATTTATAAATAGGACTTGCAGTACACAAAACAATAATAATAATACGTACTTACATATGCCTATGTATACATCTATATATGTACAGAAGTGACAAATCGGCGGGGATTTCGCGGGAGTTGTGAAAAGAAAACAGTTTGTGTAAGAGGACACTCGCTATACACGTTATAATGTTATGTAGTTTTGGGGTGTGAACTCTCGGATTAAAACACACACTTATGTATATATATACATACCACACTCGACAGTCCATCTACGCGACGTCGACCCCTCGCCAGTCGCCACTGCCGGTCACAGTGGCGTTTGGCGTGCAGAGCGTAAAACAGGTGTAATATATGTTCTGTTCGATAAATATATATATATATACATATTTAGTTGTCCACTGGGCGACAGATGGGCGAACCTCCCCCCGCGGCACTTTGATCACAATTTAAATATTTCCGATTGATTGTCATCATCGGCAGGGTCACAGTGTGTGTCCGTCGTCGCCGCTGTCGCCGCCACAACCCCTCTGCCGAAACACCGCACCCTTCGTACGCGCACTTCATTATTATATTCAATGTACGCATGTATAGTATTATGATATTGGCGAGATAATCAGCCACATTTTAGTTACTATATTCGCATTATATCTCGATCGGATCTACAAAGTATATTATGATGTATACGTGGCGGCGGGGTGACAACCAATGCTCGTCTGTCGCTATGATATTATTATAACTAGGTATATAATATTTTATGATCGCCATCTCAGATAATAAATAATATATGATATGTGGCGGTCGTTTATTGAAATCATAATTATTTTCTAGTTGCCACGAGGAAAACGGTTGCCAAATATTTTACACACCGGTATAAATAAATTGTCATTAATTGTCAATCCATTGAACAAACAACATCGAAGAACCAAAAACTAACTGTGGATTCAATTTTGGATGACGTATAGTTTAATGTCTGCTCACATGTGTAAAACAAAAAGTTATTTTTCTGAATATTCCTGTTTTTAAATAAGAAATGTATGCAAATTCACCACCATAATTTTGGTTTTCTGAAGTTACAAAATATATAACAAATAATTATTATTATACCGTAAAAATAATTTCAATATTCATATAGCGTTTTACCATCCCCAATAATAAGAAGAAAAACATTTCGATGCATTTATATGATATATTTTTTACTAATGACAAAAAAAAATATCGGAGAAGTTGAGTGTACCTTGTTAACCTGTACACCTATCTCTATAATGTTACATAGTTGTATAGGATGTTAAACGATTTTTAATTAAAAATGGTATCACATAAGGTGATTTTTTTATAATTTTTATTAAATATTTTTTGGTGACAGTATGAACTGCTCTTGAGATACCATTTTTTATTAGCAGTCATTTTTAAAATATCCGGTGAAAATGTTAAGAGATTAACATTTTCATTGTTAATGACATTAGTTTCTTAGTAGTGCCAACTAGATTCACTTACCTACCAGTAGATTAACTAAAATTGAACATCAGAGCATTATTTAAATTATTTATCGTGTATACGAGTACATACGGAAAAATATATCGCTTCACTCAGAATCTAAAAATATATTAAAACATAATAAATAATAATGTATTCAGCCAACAAGTATTTATTTTGAAAAAATTGGAGAACTACCCAAAGAAAATCTACTGGTCTAATAAGGTACTTCGTCATTTATTTATTTTTATTTATATTATTGTCATTATTATTATTTCAAAGAGGCAAATAATAATAGTAATAATAATAATACAAAAATAAGTTTTTCCTGGCGACGTGCTGAATGTCAATTATTTTGAAAACAATTTCGACTTTTCCTTGTCAAATTAAGTCTGTCGTTCTTGCGCGCGTACGAGTTTAAAATGGTTTTGGAAAACGGGCGAGAGCCGGGAATCTTAACGAAATTAACTCGGAATGATGGCCATCAAGCTTACCTCTTTAAAGTTTGACGATTTTTGCGTTCTTCGTCACTCTTTCGTATTTTTTTTCACTCATTTTTTCCCCTTGTAGATTTTACGATATTCTTCCGTTTTCTGCCGAATGCGTCTTTTGTTCAGTTACTATACAGTCCACCGTTGACCGTTGCTATATATAGGTTTACAAGTAAAAAGTTCATTCTTTGTGTTCACGTGTACCTAATATACTTCGTAATCTTGCTGTATTCTCGTAATTAGTTTACTATAATTTATATTTATTTTAATATCTATACTATAATATTGATTTCACTAAATACTGTAAGATTTTAAATTATAATACAATGTAGATTGTATGTATATCATTTTTACAATAAAATACAAGGGAGATAAATGTTTACCTAATTAACTCATTTCTTTTCCGAGCTGGTAGTTAAATTTAAATAAATTAAAGTCAAGTTTCTTTCTTAAAATGTAGCTCGTCGAATTTAAAATTTAAATAGTGTTGATATTGCATTTATGTTAAATATATATATATATTACTATTAGATAAATATACTATATATACCAATTACCTATGTATAAAGGTAAAGTTAAGTGTGTATTTAGGTTTTAAATTGTGTTGTTCCTACATAATAATTTATTTTTATTGATTATTCAATATTGAAATATAATTTTTACTATATTTTATTTAAAAACTGTGTATTCCCAATTCCCAAATAATTATGTTACATGATTTTTAAGTTATTAAGTATTACAATTATTTTTATGTAACATATTAATTGATAATACAGTTTTTACAAATAACAATCTTTTTTTTGTTGATAATATATTATATGTATACTAAACATAATAACTAACAGTTAGGTATATTATATTATTTATTGCAACATTCATACAATTAAAATGTTTTTACGTTGCAACAGTGAGCAGTGTAATCACTAATCAGTTTAATAATTTGTATAGAAAATATACATGTATTTATTCAGCTTTTGACTTTGAGGCTTTGAGATGCGTCTTAATATTTAAGCCAAATATTAAAGGTAGGTACCCTGGTATTTTGTCCCTTAAAGTCACCCTTCTTGCCAACATATTGAATAACAATGACAATTATAATGACTCCCTCCCATGGGAATAAGTTTTGGAACGTAGTTCAGGTATAATTTTAGACCAATATATATGCACATTATGATCAATCGCGAGTACCTTATAATACCTGTATATCCTCTGTGTGTGTCCTAATATCGGACATATTTTAATTTCGATGTGTATATATAATACATCAATATGTATATGAAAAACTGAACGGAGATAGACCATTGGCCAATATATGTGTATATATATATATAATATGTTATATTTCTAAGGATATTTTATACTTTATAATTCTTTATTAGTCAATAGGTTGAACCAATATATTGAAAATATCATTGAGTGTATAGCCAAATAATAAACATAATGACAAAAAGTTTTTGAGTTACATCAAAAAAACTAAAATTATAATTTTTTGTTAAAACATCAAATTTTGTAAAAATTTGAGGTTGAAATGTCTCTAAAAAAATTGAGTGATTATATTTTTGATATTTTTAAAGTTGCTGTAAGTATAACAAATTATAAGGAACATTGCATATCATTTTTAGATTGTCCATTCTTAGCATTTATAAAATATAAAAAACTTCAAAACAGTTGGAAAATGTTCATGATTTTAAAAATTGTTGTCAAATATATATTTGACACTTTTAAATTGCTATAAGAAAAAATTGTCTAGAATCTACATTTCAACTGTTATGATCGACTATAACATTTTTTAACAACACTACTTAATTTAATAATTCTAAAAATTAAAATAAAGCAACACATATTTTGCTAAATTTCTTAGTAACAAATTGAAACTACATGTTATCTCCTGGCTACCATTGTAATTAATTTAATTTTACTCGTCAGGTTTTGTTTTGTATTTTTTTTGTCAACTTGATTTTTTTTCAGAACTGTACGCTTTAATATACATAAAATACTACATAATACATAGAAAATACACACTTCATGTAATTATATAAGGAACTTATTAGTTATTCTGTAGGTACCTAACTTTGCAAACGTATGAGGTTAACCAATAGGTTATTATACTATATAGTTTGGACGATCGATTCAATGAACGCTATAATAGAGGTTTTTTTATCAGAAATCAAAACAAAACATATATTATTATACATCAACATTAAATTTGTTAAGAATTGACTAACGTACTTTTTTTAAGCTTATAAAGCTTGTGCTGGAAGTAGAGCTATGATAACTGTTAAATTTAATAAATAAGACATAATATAAATGCATTTTAAAACTATAAATTATAAATTGAACAAATTTATAAATTAAAAACTTAAATTTAAGACTACAAAAGATATTTTTTAAAGAGAAAAAACATCTTATTTTATATAAAACGAAAAATAAATTAAATTATATGCTATAGGTAAATGTACAACAAATAATTGAAACAAACTGGTTTATATTACCACAAGGCACAAATCATCATCTAATTCTAAGAATAAATGTTTGTACGTCAAGCCTTTAATATTTGTAATTTCACCCTCAACTCTCAAGTATCTTTTTTTTAAATTCCAAGGCATAGAATTGAAAATATTTGTACCCTGATAGTCCACAAAACGATAACCAAAAGATCTATTCACAAATTTAACAGTCAAATCATACTTTCTCATCTATCTTTGTTGCTTATTTTCTTATGATCGTCATCTAAATTAAATTTCTTAACCCAGGAAAGAAATAGCAATTTTTTATAAAAACCTTATAGAAATACCTATACATAAATAATAAATATATAATAATTTACAAACGGTGGCTAGGTACTAACTTCATTTGTCATAATATCAATTGAATGACAAGGCGCCGCTGTAATGCGGTTGCAAATTATATATCATATTTCGTGCGTGAGTCGTACACTGTGCTTGTTATTATACATAATATTTCATATACGAAAATCCATTATCTTCTTGAAGAATAATTAATAAATACATTCATAAATTCATAAATAAATATTAAATATAGATGGATATAACGTATAAATGTAATATTAACAATATACTATGTGAGTAACTGTGTAAGCTTAACTAATACCTTAAAGTCCTTCATTCCCACTAGGTATAACTAAGCTTGCATAGTGGGGCCCAATGTACATTGTACATCATATTATAATGGTATATAATATGGTGTATTTGTATCAAATAAATAATAATAAATTGAAAGTCTATGAAGTACAAATATAAGTAATATAAGTACAATACACTTACATACCTACTTTAATAATTAGTAACTAATATCCATACTTAAGTTTTAACTAATAAATAATAATTTAATATTTTAACCTAAAAAGTAAATACTTAACTGTGATGGTAAAATACATTTTCGGTTAAATGAATCTCATAATTAGGTATTTATTGATAAAATAATAATCTGTAAATTATAATATTATAATATTCAATATAGTTTTACTTTTATAGCGAATATACGATATTGTCATAAAGTTTTTAAACAACGTACCTAATATTATTATGATGTAGTGAAAACAGGCAATGAGTAAATTATTAAACAGATTTCTTGCAGGAAAAATATTGAACAAAGTATATCCTTTCAATGCCACTCTCGCATTAAACTTAAGGTTTAAGATTGAATACAATTCAAATATAATTATACTTAAATGTATTATAGTACATTGTGTTATTATTATCATGGCATTCGATCTGCTTATTATTATATAATAATATACCTACTATTAACAACGTTAAAAATTAAAAACTAAATGGATCACTTACCTATATTTAAGGAATGACCATATTCGATGTCAGACATACCTTTGTATAAAAGTTTAAAGCAGAATTGCAGGAAATTGTTTCAATTTATAAGACATTGTTATATTGAATTCTGAGTAGTGTAATATGCAAAGAACGAAGGTATATATTGTTTTCACTATGTTTCGCATTATTTTATTCACTACCTATATATTTTCGCATACAAAACAATGCTCGGAAATGTTTCAAGATAGTACCATCAAAGATCGGAATTCAAGTACATATAGGTACACAGATTAAAGAGGTGATTTTTTTGTTCTTATATTGTTATTACACTAAACGCAAAGAAAATTACTAGCGATTGACTTTAAATGTTGAAAAAAATACTAGAAAGCGTTTGGATTATATGTAATCTGCTCAGAAAGGAATTTTTTTTTAATTCGATCATAGCCTTTAAATACATTTTATAGTAATAGGTACCAACAATAATATTCTGCGTCGAGGTGAGCATAACAAAAAAATGTTCAATACCCGGTCTTAGTAGGTTTATTTTATATTATATTTACTCGTCTGTATCGTCGGATTGATTGTTATTATTTAGTTTTCAAATTGAAAATGCATCCTATATTCATATTACTTGATTGCATTTCAATAACAGAAAATATTCAAACAAAAGTTGAGAATTATGTCTACATGATATATGTATACAGATATTTAATATAAAGCAGCATATAATCTATCTATAGAACAGCTAATATAATTTACTGTGTTATTTCATAGAATCATATATTACAATTGAACATATTAGTTATTGCAACTAGGTTAAACTAAGATTAATGGGTGATATGTTTAGTCCTGCATTTCACGCTTAACACAATATGCCACAATTGTCCACTGTGGTTTAGAGTTTATATTTTATACCCTGCAGTAAGGTGCAGAGACTGCCTGCTTTTCATCATGTTTATGTATAATAGACAATAGGTAGTCAATATAAAATACATGTAGAAGTTGAAGTTAACCTTTATCTATATAGGTGGATTGTATAGTTAAATTGTATAATGTAAAACCCTAATGTAGTATTATATTATATAGACCTATTATACCGGCTGCAGTTTAGATAACTATATTAGTGCTTTCCACAGAATCTGAATTCAAGGTCATATGCTGTATAATTACATATTATTACATTTCGGTTGATCGCTGTTTTAAAATCAAAGCAAAATTAGTTGTCCGTTAACTCGATTAGAATATAATACATAGTATATTAATTATTAAGGATAACGGGTGTATACGGGTTTATACTTTTATGGTGCCTAATGGTGAAAATACAATATAATATTGCATACGCGTAAGTACATAGGAAGGTACCTACATGGCTATATCCATGCCTATACCTAATTTATACATATACAATATACAAATTACAGGGTCACTACGTGAAAAATATTTTCGTTAAAACGCGCTTTGCTGCTGCAGTTTACCAATAATCCTACACCTATTCGAATGTCCGTCTTCGCGATATAGATGCGTACGTTTAGCATATCCATAATTTTATATATTTATAATTGTAATATAACTATGTAGCCATACCTATAGGGTACACTTATTTGTTATCGTATATGTATATATACTCGTTTAAACGACTCGTTCGCTATCCCTCCGGACACACACACCGCTTCGGCGCACACGCCGTCCAAATAATGTATTATTCATGTTTGAAAATTCGTATTTTGTCACACACGCGCGTTACACTACATCTAAACCGTCGTCATCGCAATATCATACAGAAGGTTCACAACTACACACACACACACACACACACACTAACACATAATGTATACATATACATCATATTATATACATTATAAGGGTAAATGTGTGGGTGTGTGTGTGTGTGTGTGTGTGTGGTGTACCTATACTTGCAGCGTGTACATGCTGTACATAATATACAGCCTGAGCCAGCTGAGTCGTTATCCGTACCGGTCCCCCCTGGTTTCGCGCAGAGTAGTGTCGTGTATATACGCTGTGTGCACACGCACTACACCGGTACCTTTTCAAATCAATACCCATCTACCGGGCAGAGTGACGGTGCGGCGGCCCACGGTGATGGTACACTGCACTCCGTTCGGGTCGAGTAGTGTAACCGTGGTTGCCCGGGGTAACCGGTGCCATCCGGTAACGCCCATTTTCACCCTTACATTCCCGCTCCGATACCACCACTACCACCACCACCACCGCCGCCGCCACCCCGGAACCGAAGCTTTTCCGTCCCTCGGCCTCCTCGCCCTCCTACTCCTCCTCCTCCTCCTCTTCGTCACCGCCGTCGTCATCGCCGTCACCGTCGCTCCGAGCGCGTAATAATAATAATAATAATAATGGTGGCCGCCGCTGACTGCAGAGCACGGCGCCCTGCTGCTGTTGCTATATACGCGCGTATATAATATAATATATATATATATGTATGTACAAGGAACGCGCGAATGTTTCTATACATTCCGAGTTTCCTCGATATATATATATATATATATTTATCTTTAGAAGGCGAAATTGTATTTTTTTTACCCTCGATCCTTTTTCTTACCCGTCTCTCGTTTTTCTCCACATCTTTTCTCCGAACGTATAAACTCATATATATATATATTTATGACTTATTTTTACCCCGGAGCAACGTGATCGTTATTGTAAGTTGCGACGGCAGCAGCGGGCGACAAATATATATATATATGTATACATGTGGTGAGCGGAAAGGAGAAAAAGAACTTTTACGAAACCTAAAGCTGTGATTTATTTTTTTCCGCCGTAATTATGTTGTTGTATATATATATATATATTGTATATAATGTACCTTTCCGAAATTGGAACGTCCGTGGCCCCATTTTTTTTATTATAAGAATTTTTAATATACAAATAAATTATTTTACTATGATTTTCTCGTTATTATAAAGTTTCATAAAGGCTACGTGGAAAAAAATTTGATTCCATCACTATAAATTCTGTATAATATTATTATATTTTATATTTCTATACCTAATATTACCTATTTATATGTATTGTTGTCGTATTATCGTTCGTAATATGTTTCTGTTTTCTTCCAGACGCTTTTAATACTTTAATCTGATATTCAATATAATATATAAAATTGTTGGTATACCTAGCTATAGAGTCATAGAATATACATATAATGAATAGGTTAAATACCCATATGTCTTTAATATACATTGTTGCATACTTGCATGTATTGTTAATTTTTCTCCAAAGCACTAAAAAGTAATTTAATTAATTAAATAATTCATATTAAACAAGTAGGTATAAATAATAAATATACAATGTATTCCTTTACAATATACACTTAACTCAAAATGTTATTGGAATAATGCATCACATGCACATAATTATATTAAAAATGAAATTCATAACTGCATAAATAAATATTAAAAAGAATATATTTTTAAATAACTAATTTCTTTAGCTTTTATATTTTTCATATACATTAGTACATTATAGCTACATGCAGTGTGGATTGCCGTGTTTCCAATTTACTTTGATTACATTATTATAGAATTTATGTGTGTCTTTTAAAAATCTTAATAAACAATTTAATTGTTTTGGCAGCTTATATCCTATTGTAGCACATAGACAGAAAAATATTATATAGGGAGAGAGATTGAAATTATATCAATACCTATATGTCAGATCTCAGATATTGCCTACAATTATAATTGAAAATTAGATTTAATTAAAAATAGGATGATAACTTGATGTTGAAGCCACATCAATATAACAAATAAAAATAATTTAGCAGACCCTATGGCATATTCTTTGTAAGTAGTGAAAAAAATGCAGCTATTCAAAAATTAGTCTAATAACATCACCACCCTCCCAATATTTTATTAATACTTAAATATAGATTGTAAGATTTATTATACTTAAACATAAAAATAAACTTTTTAACATACCGCTTCAGACTTTTAATTGTTAAATAAGCCAAAATTCATATAAAATATATAAATTCATTAATTCATAGTAAAATAATGGTATCGCATGTTTGTATGTTAAATCATTTTCAACAAAAATAACCAATTGGTTATTATAAATTAATTGATAAATTATTCTTAGAATTCAGATAAACTGTAATTGCCAGGTAGGTAAATGATGTTCCTGAATTCCGCCATTAGGCTCAGGGATCATAATATGCCAATACATATACAAGTATTAAAAACCATAAATTAATTTTGTAACAAAATGTACTGCAATATTATTGTGTAATACTATTACGTATATGAAAAGTTAAACATTTACAAAACAAAAATGTTATTTTGTGTGTGGTAAGCTGGTAAATATAGGCAGTTGTCAGCCAGTGACCTAGACGCCGAGACTTATTGTATAGTAAAAAAAAACTATTTTAATCCACAAAACTGTCAGACATCAGTAAAAGAATAAAATAAATAACCCAAAAATTGGTGTACCTTGCAATAGAAATTATTAAGAATTAATTTCGGAAAAGGTACATCGGTACAGAAATCGGCTAACCCGGTAAGCTTCTATGCACGCTCTAATTAGTTTTAATAAACTCTGATTGAACCTCAAACTAAGTGATGCATCATTAATGTAATAATATTTAATACTCAATAGCGGTGACACGTTTCAATAAACTGATCAATTCTGAACGATTCTAGGCTTCTAGCGATTAATACTTTAGATGTTTAGGTCAATGCTCGGTGTATTTTGAGATCATTAATTATTAATACGTTTTGAATTCGATAATTAAAATATGGTTTGTTGAGAACTTGAACACTCAATGATTTAGAAAATTATTTGATGATGACACCTAGTTATAGTGGATAATTCAAAAAACATATTCACCTCCATTTTTTTTTTCATTTAATAATAAATATATTCAAATTACGGTATTTGAAATTCTTAAATGTATTTAGAGGTATACTTCAAGACCACATATTTAAATTCTTGAGGTTTTATAATACTTAATAAGGAGTATTTTATGGATACACAAAATTATTGTTTTAAATGAAAATCCACTTTTAACAGTAAATTATTTATTGTATTAAGTAAAATGTTTTTTTTCGAAAATATAAAATGGATCTAACATCCAGTATTATTATTCTTGGACCATTTTTATAAATTATAATTATTGATAGATTAGTACTAATTACTTCAATTTTCAAACCACCATAGCCCCTATATCTTATAAACCCATTATCGTGGATATACTATCCTTAGTAAACAAAGTCTCAAAACGACATGATCGAATTTTGATTTTGATACATCATAGTTTTCAGGAAAAATATAAACTAAATAATTTACAGTAAAAATGGGGTTCATTTGAAAAAAAAAGAAGTTTGTATGTCAACCAGACACTCCTTAAGTAGTATAAGTAATTTCAAAAGTTTAAAATATGATCTTTAAGTAAGTATATTTAAAAATTCCTAAAATCGGATTTGTAATTACTGCATTATTGAAGAAAAAGGGTAAGCATTCTATATATGAGGGACCACGGCAGAGTGATACTCTATCTACCTATGTACCTTTAAAAAATATTAAAAAAATACAGTTATTGCAGAATTTTATAACATGTATGTAACACACCATAACTTGATTGGAATCCCAGATCTTTTATTAATTTGTAACTTAAGGGGTTTAAGGCAAAATTTTTATAAAGGGTTATAAACAAAGGAAAGGGTTATAAGCTGACATCACAACAAAATATATTCAAATAAAATTCCATTATTTATTTAATATGAAATCCATAAATGGTATGCAAGATAAAAAAAATGTCTTCTCACCCCCCTTCAAGACAAATTCCTAATTACGCCACTGAACATTTGGACAACTATAAAAATTGTATATAATGTCTGAGATTTTGTTAACTGTCAATGTAATATAAATTATAATGTGCAAAACGATTGGTCCTTGAGTTAGATTCTAATCGTTCGTATAAATTAAATTACAACTTCTGCATAATACATTAATACCTCCTAAACCAAGAGGTTCGATTTTACAACTTATGTACATATTAATCCCTCCACGGTTACGCGTAATTTATTACGCTCACTCCCCACATTTATATCGGTCGCACATGTATCTTAAGTATGTCTTATTAGTTAATAGTTAATGATTATTATTACAGTAATTACGGATATAACTAGAGAGCCTTAATAATATTATTAAGGCTCTCTAAATATAACCAAGAACACGTGCATACCTTCATAGACGGTTTAAATAAGATCAATGTGGAGTCAATAGTAATCTCCTTGTCGAAAGTTAGCAGAAGTAAACTTTTGTTTACATTATTTTATTCATACAAATTATTCTGATCAGTTTTATTAATGTACCAGGCTATTAGGTTTTACTAATAAACTTTAATTATAAGACAAATTTTAACATAATTACTTTTATAATTGAGATGTTTGAAAATATGTTGTATGGTTTTTATCATTACCAAATATGAATAAATGTGAATAAACACAATGTATCTATTATTTCTATTGGCAATAAAAATGTATTAAGAAGGATTCAATTTGTATTTATTTTAATTAATAACAAAGTATAGAAAATTAAAAATTTAAGACTTAGTATCATACACTATATTTTGAGGGTTCTACTTTATAAGTAAGTTTGAAAAATTAATAAATATATGACTAAGTTGCAAACATGCAGACAAACAACCACAACTTTTTATTCATAAAGGTAGATAATTATACTATCATTAACATTATATCTATCTTTCGTATCATTTATGAGTTCATTAATTTTAATTCTCATTTCCATATTTTATAATCGTTATATATATATATATTAGAATATAAGAGTAATAAGACACACCCGGTCTCGTTCACTAAGTAATCACCATCTCAAATTATAACTATTAATTTTGATATCTACCACGACGCTATTAACGATATCTTTTTATCGGGTTTGACCAACATCTGAAGTGCATTCGCCTAATATGTGCTCGTACTTAATTGTATCTTAATTGGACACCTATAGGTATATAATACTTAAAAAGGTGTGCAAGTTTCTAACTTCAAACACTCTTCAAAAATTATTGCGGATTTACTCTCAGCTTTTCTATTAAATTACACTAAAAATAACTTATGAGGAATTTAGTATTAAATTATCAAGTTTCTTAACCAATCAAAAATTTTCTAATCGACAGGAATTTATAATTACATGAATATTTTGTGAGAATTTCTAGTATCTTCGGTTATTTGTTTTTGAGTTATCACCAAAAAAACAAAACCGATTTCGTTGAAAACAATTTTTGTGTAATAAGTGCCGTTCATGGTTCATCCTTTTTTTGGTTTCCTCCGCCTTGAAAACAACTAGAAATTTTTTATACTGGCCTCTCAAAAGTACCAACAAAATTAATACTGATGTTGAAAATCAAAGCTTTATTTTGACTGCTATACTTATCGCGTACACAGACCCCCCCAAAAAAAACATATTATTTTAAAATCAATACATACATCGCTCTGCTCAGAATCTAAAATTAAGAAATTGTTCCCGAAATTGTATGAGCATACATATATTCGCATTAATTCCTAGTATTTTTGTAGGATACGTGCAAATTAGATCCGACCAGGATTTTTCAATTAAATTGAAAATTTCAAACAAAAGTAATAATTTGGTTATGGTTTAGGTTATTTAATAATAATTTAGGGAATTCGAAAAAATTAAAAACAAAAAAATTAAAATTAATGAAAATGTAACTCAATCTTCAGTAAACATACCCACTAAATGTAGGCAATCCATGTCTATACAATTGGGCAAGTAATTCGAAATTGATTTTAGATTCTATATAGTAATTCGGATAAGTGGGTTTCCAGATCAAATGGGTTACTAATAGAATACTTCTTACTCCAAAATAAATACATGTAAATTGAATTCTTCCATCATCTATTTATTGTGCTAAAATGTACTGATTGAGTATTTTTATAAAACTTAATGTATAAAAATGAAAAAAAATATGTGGGTAATACCATATATACCATATATAAAGGTTAATTTTACCAATTTAGGGTTTTACAAATATTTGTAAAATGTTGATGCCATTTTGAAGATTTTAAATCAAATAGGAGTTGCGTGAATCCCCCAAAATTCTATAATTAAAATATATGCAAATTAATTTAAAAATGTTGGAACTATGTTGAACGAGTCGTTAGCAACATGTATATTATATGATGGGCCTGTATGAATCTGGCACCCTCTCGCCTAATCTTATTGTTTTGTTTTTGACTGTTAAATTATTTTCAAACTATGAAAACTTATTTGCTAAATGACTTCAAAACTTTCTGATGAATTTGGTTGAAGGGGGGGGGCTTCACGGTTCCAGTCGTTATAATAACGAAACGATACCATTAAATCCAGTCTTTAAGGCGGACTATGATTGAATATTGAAATAGGTACACATTATGACGATAACAATAAAATCACAAAGTTATAAATCGATATTACTGTTGAAAACAAACCTAACGAGGTGTGTAGGTAGTAGGTACTACTGTACTAGTATAGTACGACGAGGTTATAGTCAGTTCATATTTTACAATATTTATAATTCATAATAGTACTTTGTTGTGTTTTGTACTTTATATTTGCTTAAGATGCTACTACAAAATATACAAAACTATATGTTTTATAAGTTAAATATTTTTTTGATATTTATTGAATTAGAAATTGGTTTACTATAATATAAAAAAAATAATAACTTAAACAACAGTCACTTAGTCACAAAATGTAGATTACTGTTTTAAAATTGTAAATAAGTTAAGGTTAGGGTAAAGTAATAGCTAAATTATACGTTTCTACATTGTATATTTGATTAAAACTTTTTTTCTTTTCGGGAGATGTAGTAGGATTGACCAATCACAAAGATTCCAACACCAGTTAAGTAGGTCTTTACAAATTAGACGGTGGAACTTTTAACCCCCCCCCCCTCTCACACACAAATTACCCCACTGCAAACCTAACCAATTGTTAAAATAATAATATATAAATAAAGTAATAAATCAAGGATACAACATGGTTTTTAATGCTTATGATTTGGTAGCATTTTTAAATTTATTTATAAAATAAAATAACTGACAATAATTTTCGACTTTGCATCATTAAAATGTATCGTTCATAATTAATCTTTCCCTGACTAGAACTATATATCAATGCAGACATAATTACAACTCTTCATAAAAATATATACGTTTGCTTTTCAATAAGACGCGACGACGTTGTACCAAAGTTTTATAAGTGTATTGAACAATTTATGAAAAGAATAAAAGTTTAAGAACCAAAGTGGTTTATTTTATGATTGAACTAATTTCAAAGAAGAGATTGCTTTTGCTTCATATTCGTAAAGTCTACTATGTACAATACGCAGTAAATTTGTAGGTTGTAAAGAAAACCATTAGGTAATTATCATATTTTCATAGGACCTAAGTACAAATTACATCTTCTGTTCTTTGTATCGGTATTGTACCATCATTTGACATTGAATCATTTATATTGCCTAGAGAGTAGAAAATTCGTCGATATTTAATATTTGTTATATCCTAAGACTTCAATGACCGTACTATACTCGATGTAACTATAATCAACCAGCAACTTTCATTAAACCATACAAAATCTCCATGTGTGTGATTTCCAAATATTGAAAAAACTAGTTTGCTAAATACTAATGTAGATTTAGATTGAATCGTACAATATGAAGTTAGCTCCCCACCTCCCTGCACAGCTAAGCGTAAACAACAGCACAAGGTTCAAGTTTTATAGTCATCACTCATCAATAAATTTTCATTTAAAATATTAAATAATATTTTTTTTTTTATTGAACTTACGCCCGGCGACTAAGGCCATTAGCTGTTGTAGGGGTTGTGAACTGTGGTAGAGGTAAGGTTGGTACTGTAGGTTGTTTTTACGATTGTTAGGGTTATCACGGTAGGTAGCAAACACGTGGATGTGTGGCTGTGTGGCTGTGTGGCAAGGTTTTCAACTACTATAAACCCGGGTGGTCACCCATCCGGGAGCTAATAGCTGTGGCCGTTACTTACTCCCAGTCGCATTCCGCGACTGGTAGCGGCCAACGCGCCACGCCAAGCCACTTAAATAATATTATACAGTTCATAATTAGACTGATCACTGAACTCTAAAACCTTGTGCAGCCGTATTGGTATACCTTTGGCTATAGTCAATTGGCAACTAAAATGGTCAAAAATATATGCCATGTGTCCGTTTTATATAATATATTATGTACCACTAAATATTTCAGCCCGATTCCCTTGGATAGAAAAACGGTTTGCTGTGATAGCTAAGGAGTACAGAAGTTCACATTTCGGGGAAAATTTCAAATTTTTATCTCCTTTAGTTCAAACATGCACAATACAACTAAAGTTTTTTTAATAACAACCCTTAATTTTGTCACCGGATATGGGTAGATAATATCATTTTTAGTCATTTTGATCCATTGAGACCCTGGTACTAAACCTAAAATCGACTGAGTCACATTATAACAGATTTTTGAAATTTAAAAAAATATTTTTTTCAAAAACATAGGTTCAGTTGTTTGAGCTGATTACTGAATTCTATTTGACGAATAATGGTGATTTTGTTTATTTAAAGATTAAAATACCATTATTTGAATACATTGATTTTTCAATCTACAAAATGTACCTATAGTTTAAAAATAATAGAATAGTTATTAATTTATGTTATTATTCAAGCAATAATTGTTAATTTACGTTCGACATAAATAAATTATAAATTACTTAAATATTGTAGTAGATCAGCCCTATAAGAATGTAACTTGTATTTTTTAAATATGACTTGTACCTAAAAAATAACCGTTATTGGTAGAATGGAAATCCAGTATCCACGTTGGACATTTGAAGCAAATAATTATCAAACATTATGAGCCGATTAATAGCAAATAATTTAATAAGTCCATATTTGTATGATGTTGTTATCACGGGCGATAATATTCAGATTTATTAATTTCATTACCAATGAAGAAGAAGTTCCTTTATTTGTTTATTAAAACATCAACAGGACAGAGCACCAGCACATAACTCCATAGTTAATTATTAAACAACAATTAAACAAAATATTAAGAAATCGATGGGTGGGAACTCAAGGTCGAGTGGAATAGTCCTCCACAATCACCTGATTTGACACCACTAGATTTTTTAATAGGGACATTTAAACCACCTATTTGAGAAACGACGTAAGTCCACAAAAGATAATTCTGAGAAATAAGAAAAAACTGTTTTTACGCTACTATAGTAATACATGGTTATTTATCTTTCACACTGATTATTTACAGTGGTAAAATTAAATATTTTTTTTTGCAAATGTTCACACATGATCCGTCCATCATTTGATAACACATTCCACTCAATACCTCAATTTGTGATATTTTGTGACTTACGTCATTTCTCAATAGGTGGTTCATTTAAAAACATTTGTTAGTGAAGATCCACCAGTAAGTTTTTGAGATTTAAAAAATAATTTCCGTAGCCTGCAGACAAATAACAAAAGAATTAGGGAAATATTGAATATTTTATCAAATAAACAAATTTGCTTTAATAAAAATTATAAATTTATAAGTTACAAATTAATTTACATATTATTTCATAATAGAAAATTTAAATGCGTGAAAAAAATGCTCTCAATACAGTGTACTATGTTTTTGAAAAAAATCTAATTATTTTTAATTTTAAAAAATCTGTTAGCCTGTAACTCGGTCAATTTTAGATTTAAACCTATAGTCAATAGATCAAAATTACTTAGCAAAAAATTATCTAACTATATCTGGTGATAAAAATAAAGCTTGCTATTCAAAAGAACAAAGAATATTCCGAATATTTAGAGCGGTATATTATACTTACCTACACCTGTATTTATAGTACATCGACTTAAAAGCTAGGTTCCATTACCTCACAACAATAATATTAAGCAGACATATACAATATTATTTTAGGAAAAATACAATTTTAAAATACTTAATAACTTTAAATTATTTTTATACAATTTAGATTTTGGTAAAGATCTTATCCTGATATAATCCTAATAAAACTACTTTAGCTTGGTTTTTATTAATAAATTAAGTAGAAAAATTATTAGACTATACATTACAGTATGTATTTTTGTGCTACGAATAAAATCGTAGTACCTAATAAGTATTATAAATAATAATTGTCAGTAAAATAGTCAACATAACGAATGTCAAATAATCAAATGCATAAATATCTACTTATTTTGGTGTAAATTACTAATTTAACACTTTGGCTAAAAATGACAAAACTGACTATTCTAACTTGGACATTTTTTTTATGTTAGTCTAACATATTTTACTTGGGAAAAGAAACTTTCTGAGTGCGTTTTTATGCGTGTATCTATTTGAATACACCTGGCATAAATTAACAAAATGGTGTCACTGAAAATATTCGACTTCTACAGAATTTTTATCTTTTTCTAAAATAAATGATTTTCCATAAGAAAATTTGTGAATTGAAATGAATAAACACGGCATACAAAGTGGTAATTACTAAATTACTTATTTTCCACTTCCTGCAGTTGTGCAAATTACAAACTCCCATACCTATAGTTATAGCCTACATACTTTTTATGTTAAACATTACATTTTATAAATCAAATAGAAACATAAATGTCAATGGAATGCCTTATAATGTTGCGAAATTGTATATTACTATACTATGCATGATATGCAAAGGTCTATTCATTAAAGATGTATGTACTCGTAAAGTAGGTATTACGTATACCTAACTATTCAACAATAAAAACGAAAATTAGTATCCAATGAAGAACTGTAAAAGAATTTTACAGTGAGAAAATAAAAATAAAAGTAGAGTAGTTAGGTATCTAACAAAGGAAATAAAGTAAATGTATTCGCCTATAAATACATAAACCAGATCTCGTTTTCATTTAATTTTAAATGGAGAAGTTATATGACAGGCGAACCAAATGTGTTCAAAAGTTTTTTTCGATCTGGAAAGAATACAGCTAGGTACTACCCCTAAGGGTACCGAGAAAATAGAACACAAGGGAAATAGGAAATTTGACAGCTTAGAGAAGTCCCTTTTCACTCTATCTCATACATTAACCATAGTCTGGAAATCGGCATTAAAATGTTGAATTTGTAACCAAATGATATGCAATAATATGCAATGATTTTTAAACACGCATAAAAAAAGTTGTTAATACTACACTCCATTACATTTAAATATTCTTCTAAAAAAGTTAATATTTTTAACGCTTTTTTTATCGACGGAAAATCAAAACTATTAATCATAACTTAATCTTGTCAATTAAAAATAATGTTTTTCATCGAAAGACAATTATAATGTGTTTGAATTTTAGAAATTTATCTATAACCACATAATACCAACTTTTAACTATTTTTAACTTAAGATAATATGGTTGCTCATGTTTAGATTATAATATTAATTAATAATGATATTATTCGGTTGATGTTTAAAACGAGGTTTACTTACTTTACTGCAAGAGTAGAGAAACAGGTATTGTGCGTAATAACCAGATTATTATTAAAATTGTACACAGTTCGATAGATAAAAAAAAATATAAGAACAATAAAATTATGAAATGTTATAGCCTAATACTGCAGGAACGTATACTATATATATATTATAATAATTAATATTTTATTAGATTAATACTATATAATAATATGTATAATATATAACCCATTGTGTGTATTTGTATTGTATTTGAGGCGTGGGTAGATAATAAAAAACATTTTATACAGTGTATTTTATGGAAAAAAAGAATAAATATAAAATGTAACTAAGATTGAATAGACAGGAAAAAAAGGTTATAGGATCGTCTTCAATTTATTGTAAATAAAATAGAAAAAAATAGATAGTAACAGTTGAAACGTATTGAATGACTGTAGACATATTATTATAGAGACGTACATGGGATTGTATTGCAAAAGGATTTGAAAGAAACAGAAACTAAAAAGGAAATTGATGAATGCAATAGTAAGAGGTAGCACTATAAGATATATATATATATATATATATTGGGTATACGCAATACGCGTTACTTTAAAAAAAATTCTATAGATCGACTAAATAAAGGAATAGAGGAGGGGAAATGTCAAAATTGAATTGAACCATTGACAAGAAACTGTCGTACAAGATAGACAATGCCTGAAGGCAGTTTTTAGTGAGTATAGTATATTCTTAATTAAATTTAAAAATGATTGAATGTAAAATTCCTTAGTTATAATTTATAACTTATAAACGTTACAATTTATCATTAAATCAGATTTTAACTTCTATCAGTGGAAATAGTACCTCCCTAAATACTATTTTAGTACTATACGTGTGTTGATATATATAGACAGTATTTTTAATACCTACCTATTAAATTATAATATATTATTATAAGTGAAAGTTGTATCAATAATAAAAGCTTCTAAAATTATATTGTCATTAAAATATAAATGCCAAATTATAACAATAGACTAAGTAACTAGTGTAGTAGTGTGTACCCAAAACGCTGAAAGTGTGTTTCTAATTTCTAATTTCGTTGTTTATATTAATTATTTTTTGATAATTTTTCATAGTTGGGTACCAAATTGTTTATTTATTTATTTTTAACTGTATCTATTAATTGTGTTTTAATATGGAAATATTACCTATAACATTGAAAATATAAAGGAGATAAAAGAACCATAAATTATTTGCTATTAAAAAAATTTTTGTTACCTATCTGATAGGTTTGTAAAAATTTGGACACGAAGAAGTATGGGCATGCATGTATTTACGTATTGCCAAATTACATGAGATATTCGTGAGCATTGCGGCCGGTTTTGGTAAAGGTTTAACTGTATGCAAAAATGCAAAATCATAGCCACCCTATATAAATAATTAGGTAGATCTATCAAATGTCATATTGGAATGCCCCATGTTGGCGCCCCGCCAATTATAATTATCACTAAAGCCAATAATAGTTGGTATGTCTCTGATTTTTTTTTATTTGATAAAAAAAATACTTTCACTCCAAACAGCCCAACAATCAGTTAAAAGTCCTCGAGGATCAAACATGTCGGGTTGAATGTTGTTTTCTTCTCTATCTATTACAAAATTCTGAAAAGTGACCCATTAAGCGCTCAAAGTTAGTAGGACGCATAGATATCCCATGAAGTTTCCAACTTGGAATATTTTCCAGTCAACGGAAGCGTTCCGGGAAGTACAAAATCCTTTACCCTACCGCTATCTGTCGGAATTTAATGCACACGCGTATACCACGCGAAACCACCCTTTATTTCGGCGGACGCATTCTATTGATCCGGCACAACTTGATGTCCGTATAATAAGTACCTACCACAAGGACCACTCGAATGGATTGTTTTGCTGATATACCCACCGAACGTTATCACATATTGCGTATAGATAGTACTATAATCACAGAACTCGAATTTTCACAGATTTCTACTGCAAATTATAGGTACGTACGAAATATTCATAATAAGTTACAATATATTACTTTTAATTAATGTTTTTAAGTAATACCTTATAATAAGAGATTACGCCGCGAATAAGAGTAGCCTGCACGTAGGTATATAATGCATATTTTTTTATCTACAGCCATATCATCCCCGTCATTCTGCCTGTTAGGTCCTGTTTTTTTAGGGTGTGTACCTTTACAGGGTGTCTAACCGTATGTTTGTCTCTGTCAGTATTTCAGATTCTGAGCGGAGCTATGAATGTATTGATTTTTCAATAGTGTGTGTTTTTATTTCTATTTTTTTTTTTTTTTATGAGTGTGTTTGTCGTCACCTTTTGGGCGGTTAAGTGCTTAAATTTTCTTCGACAGCATATATTCTGGTAGGAAATTGAATATAAATGGTACATCGGTAGGTCAAAAATAAAATATTCCCAATAGTTTTCGAAAGCGGCAGGAAAAACAAACATAAAATTAAGGAAAAACTGAAATTTTTACGGAAACCCGATTTTAGACAAAATCGATTTTGGTTTATGATGTAAATCTAAAAAAAAAACGGTTGAAACATGAAATTTTCAACTAAATGTTTATATCCGCATTTTCTATATAGTATATACCATAAAATGTTAAACTATTTTTTTTTTTAACTAATGTATAACAAGGTTCCTCGTAAGTAAGTTATTCTGTAACCAAAAAATATATAAAAAATATATAAGGACAGTTTTTTTTATAGTTTTATGATCAAATGTGGACGAAATTACATATTAAATAACCAAGAGTATTGATTTAAGGTGTTTTGTTGTAATTTAAAATTTAAAAATATTATTCGTGACCTCGTGGGTAATTTAAAATTTTATGGTAGATATTATATTTTATACATACAATGACTTTTCAAATTAAATTTTTTTGGCAAAAATGAATTTAACATACTGTAGTACTATAATATGCTTAATAGTAAAATAAATTACTTTAACCACTATAACATCATCAAATATACTTAATTATTAAGTAATATTATCGGCTGACTGACTGTCTTCGCACAGAATCGTTTTTCGTATACAATGATTTTACATCATTGAATTCAAATTTAACACCATCCATTACAGCGACCCACTTGTAACCTACTGTACAGCAGAGAGACATCAACTTACCCTCTTTTTTTTCTAGTTTATATGATTTTGGATAATTTATTATTGCTGTAGATGACCACAAATCACAAATATTATAATAATGTTCGTTATGTAGGACGGTAGTTTCGGGTTTATTATAGAAATGAATAGTAATTTGAATTTTTTATATGACAGTTTTATATTTTTATTTAGGCAATATCTATAGTGAGTAGGTGTATAAAACTACAATACTTATGTGAGGACAACATGAGACACTCTGTAGTCTGTACCTATATATTGCTATATAGTATTGATATAGGTTCCTAATTCTATTATATGCAATTTCGGTTTCGTACAATATTTATACACAAGTAGGTTATGAAAGAACACACTAGTAAACACTGTATACAGCTTTCATTTAATTGCATTTTACGTTGATAACAATGTAAATCTATACTTACTAGGTACATACATATATTGTGTTAGTGACAATAAATATTTTAAATAGATGTAATAATTATAAGATGAAAATATAATACACTGATACCAATACATTTATATTAATTTACTAATATAATATCTAATTGAATAGTTCAAATAGTAGGTATAGGCACCTCTTATGTGTGTATTATAAATATAATTAAATATTGATAGATATCAACCGGAAATGTATAAAATCAATCAATCACCGAAACATCTAATGGTTTGGTTTCCTTTTTCATTTGAGTATTTCTCTAGTGTTAATAAGCTTGCAGACTTCGTTCAATGGCTATGTACTAGGAGCTACAGTGACAGTGTCCATGGATTAATGAAGACAATAAATAGTTTTCTAGTTGCAACGACGTACGTCGTGCATGCAAGCATTTCCATTGATTTCAAATGAAAACGTTTTATAGCGCAGCACGTCATCATGACTAAAATCTGTCAGCTGTATGTATAATAATAAATGATTTTAAAACCTGTCGTGCTATTACAATAGTATGTGTGCCATGGCGTGTACATTCGAAACCGACTATTGTTCAACAACCCTTTTGTGTAGGTGCCTACCTACCCTGCGACCGATGGTCCTCGTGAAACATATTGCCAACAGTTCAACCCTATTTATTATGTGGATAATAAAATATACATGGATACTATGGTATTATGATTATAATCTCACTTATGGTCTTTAATGCGGATCACTCACGAAATCGTACAGGTATTTGATTACACATGATCGGTGACATAATATATTATAGGTACTTAAATATACATATAAATAAGATCATCACGTCAACATTCAGTGCTTTATTGCTTTATACTATACGTACAAATTCAGATGATAATATATAAGTATAGAAATATAAAGTTTTGAAAAATAATGTATATCATATAATAATAGATTCTCAAATGGAAAATTCAGAAGCTTATCAATTCGATAAAATATCAAATTTTCAAACCCGTTGTAAATCAATATATTATTATTTATTATTATTATAATCTGCATGCAGTCTACAGTACTAAACGAGTGTTGACTATCGCATAAAAGACAAATCAACTGGTGTGCAGGGATGTACATGTCTCAATAATAAAGTGGTATAATATATATTATAATATGTAGGTAGTAGATATATCTATTTTAATACCTAACCTACAGTTTTTGCTTTTTTCGAAGTTTGGAAAGTAAACCGTAACGGTTTACTTTCTAGTTATACGATAAAGTATATACTTAGAAATGAAAAAAAACATTACGACTATGTATAAACCTTTATACTGGATGAAGCAGTAGCACAATTAACTTGCAAATTAAATTCACTTAATAATATGTAAGTTATTAAAATAACTCTTTTTCTGATCAATAATTTTTCTAAAAAAACTTAATTTTTTCTTTAAAATACTTGAACATAATAATAACACCTACATATTACACAAAAAAAATATTAAGTATCTATCGATTATTTTAAAACAAACGTGGGTAAAACATAAACATAATAAATATATACTGTCTCGAGACTTACATATCAGGTCCTTTCTGGTACACTTGTACCTATTACCTAGATCATATTATATACCTATATAGGTATCTATATATTATGGGCAACATCAATGCGTCGTATTATCCTCCACACAAGAATACAGATCAGCATTATATTATGTGATACATTATATATATATTATAAGAGTAGTAAACAAAATACTAGTAGAGTGGTATGCGTACAGCGTAGTGATAGAGTGAGGGAGTGGACAGGGTAAAAGGGTTTTTTCCTCAAAGTGCAGGCTGCAGGACATAGGACCCCGCCGATTATTGGATTTATAACGTTGTCGTCATCGACGCCACTGGAGACGAGTGGTGATCGGACCACGCTGGGTTCACGTCGGCCGTGAAATAACCGTGGTGCGCGAGCAGAGTAAATCGAATTTGCAGATCGCTGGCTCGCGTACGTGCGGGGCGCGGTCGGCGGGACCGAGGCGCAGCGCATCTGTCGCGCGCGAAAACATTATTCCGTTAAGCGGATAATGAAATGAAATAAAATAGAAATAAAAAAAAAAAATGCCCCGTCGTATGCACACAGGAAGAGGAGGTGCAAGAGGCCGGGGAATCGGGGGCGAAGGGACAGACTCGAGCTGCACATTAAAACATAACATGAGAGGAACGGTGCTGGCCGAACTGTTGCTGCTGGGCATCGCCGTCGGGTTCCAACGGGGTCCGCACCATCCGAGGGCCGCTGTGTCTGGCGAACCGAGAATCGAGAACCACCACCACGAGCACCAACACCCCAAGCCCATGGGCGACACGAAGTTCACTCAAGACAAACCGATACTGCACGACAAGAGGTCAGTGACGATACGAGTATAAAATATATCATACTTTTTTTTAATATATACGATGCAATATTCAATGATGCATAGGTAGGTGCCCACACAATAATCAAGTATTCGTGTTTTGTAACGATTGTGCAGAGCGCACGAGACCTAAGAGATTTTCGTGCGGGCACACTCGTGTCCTCCTCAACCGGGCATGTCCCGTTTCCGTCAAAAATCCGGTTCCACGATTTACACATAGCCCTTTTCCACCAAAAACGAAAAAAGTTCGATTCTCGTTTCCGCCAAAATTTATTTTTGTGAAAAGGCGTTTCCGCTAATTACTATTTGGGCGCCATATACAATCGTTGCATATTCTTATCATTATATATTTTCTTATCATATTACAAGTACATAATAATATTGCATTAGTTGAATATAGGCACAACTTTATTATAGTTTTTAAAATACTATAAAATCAAAAATAAATTAAAATATATTAAAATATAGTCTCAATAGAATTTTGAAAAAACACATATCGTCATTTTTAAATATTTTTAAATATTTAAAAATGTCACAAAAAATGAAAACTATAATACAAGTACCTATATGTCAAGTTTTAAAAATTACAATCGTAAGTATAGGTCAGGTTTTAAAATATTTTATAATTAAAATTAACAGTTTTAACAAATGTGTACTTACTAATTTCATTTTAATTTTTTTGTGATTACGTCTTCTATAGTTTTTAAACAGTTATTTTTTTTTGTTTTTTGGAATTTTTTTTATATTATTTTGAGCACTATTAATTTTGATATAAATATCCGTCTGTATCGTATCTTTAAGTATTTGTAAAAATGTAAAAAATGATGGGTGTGCCTACTGCCTTAAACCATCAAAAATCAACATCGTTTAACCTCTTTTGCTTACAACAAATTTAATTTCTAAGTGTTGTTACTGTTGTTAGTTTGGTGACAAACAGTACGGATACTGAATGGACTAAGATATCTTAGTCCGTAATGGAGGTATAAGAATTTAACATTCGTAAGATAATAATTGTGTGCAAATTATAAATAAACTATGATACAGTGTATGATTCCTTCCGTTATCAACGACTATCAACAATTATCGAAAATTATCGGTGTGTACATTACAAATGTTGAAATGTCATTGCTATTAACTACAATATGCTACATTACTATCTTTTATATACATACCGTAACATATATTCAATATTACTCAAAAATGTAACCGTTTCCAAACTTTGTTTGGCTGAAACGGGTAACTCCCCCCCCCTCCAACCCATCCACTCAGCCACACCTTCCATTTTTCACAATCATAATATTTTCATATGATATATCTAAATAGGTACGCTATAAAGACCCTTGTCATTAAAATTTAACGTTAACTTCATATTTGATGAACATTATTCACAAAGTTTTTATTCCAACTATATTGGCTGGACAAATTTATATCTGAATATCAATACTACCTACATTTATAATTCACGAGTACTACTAGGCAGGTATGCATAATTTGGTTTCGATTGTTAAAAATAAATTAATAACAATAATTAAAAATACCTCACAAATTTGTACAATCTTCAACAACTTTAACATTTTCAAACAAATTTTTATTTATTTATGCATTAACATAATATCCATACCTAGTACCTACTATAGATTTATAGAAACCACGGTGTTAGGTATACTAAAAAGTCCAACAAAAACAAGTCTGATGGAATAAAAGTCCGGTAAAAATGTGTATTTATATAACACACCAAATTGACATGTAAAAATACAATAACAATTTTAAGAAATTACATGAATTATGATATTACACATCAAATATTACTTCACTCTATTAAATAAAAAAATATATATCTTTAGCCTATAACCTTGGCCGTGTCCTAATATTGTATCCAACTTAAGTTAAAAACTTTTCAAGGCCTAACTCCTGAACTTTACGAAACGTAGCTACTCTGGCAAAGATGGTAAAAGCACACTCTAATATCTAATTCTACACCAAAAATAATAATAGCCGCTGTAATTACTGCTTTTTCAAAATCGAGGTGTAAAATCTTGTTGTTACATTTTTCGATAATGGTCTTAAACATAGAGTCTTAAATTGAAGTTTCCTTACGTTCTAATAAACAATATGCAGCGGTAATAAAAAAAATCATTTTTAGGGGCTCATATTACATATAAATGCATAAAATAATCAGTCCTGAGGTTAAAATTTCCGTCACAATACCAAATGCTTACTTCTAGGCTAGTTGGTTTAGGGTTATATTTTTTATGCTTTCCTTAGATATAAAATTATGCTTTGTGGATAATCCGAAAACCTACCTATTACTTATGCACATGTAAAATCACTTTTTTTACTAACGTAAGTAAATTAAAATTTTTTTTTATACTTTTAATATTATTACGGTAGACCACGTCCATTTTAGTAGGCCACATATTTTTGCGGTTTACCACATATCGTAGGATAACCATTTTTAAACTTGGGACTTTCATTCTCAGATTTTTTTCATCGGACTTTTGTTCAGGGATTCGCCTTTCATTCGTATGGTATACCAAATTTTCGTTCATCAGTTTTAATAGCTAGTATGCTGTTAGTTTTTATATTAGACTATTAGCCCAAACTGACCTTTAATCAAACTTTTAGGTAAGAACATTTTCTGTGTTCTATCACTAAATTAAATTTCATAAATAGTTTTATGAATTAAAGAATAGAATTTTTAAATTAACTGAGACTTATATTGTTTATTCTACTAAATGAGAGCTCCCCTTTTTACTATAAATTATTTAGTACCTAGACATTTTTTTTGAATATGTTAATAGTAATAAATTTCTAATTCAAAAATTCAGATGAATAGGTAGTTACTCAGTTATTAAGATATAGGTACTATAAAGATAAGTCCTTAAAAATTGTTTTACTAAAGTATAAAATAGATGTAATATTAGATCTATTATTTGGGCCACTTTTACAAATTATTAATGATAGTAGATTATAAGATTAATATTAATCTCTAACATTTTCAGCCCAAGCATACTAAGTTAAATTAAAGCAGCTTTTCTGATAGGTACTTTGGTTATAGAAAACAAATGTCTTTACATTTTTTAACAGACACAAATCAATAAGAATTCTAAGATTTTATGAATTAAACTTCATTAAAACTATTGGAGTTTTTGTTAATGTCATAATATGTTAATTTATGTGCATGTAATTGTACAATGTTCTGTTTATGGAGGATATTCATTAACATGTATCCTTATACATTAATGAAAATAATATACGAATTAAAAAGTTAAAAAATCTTAGCCAACCCTTTTGCATTTCTTCTCGTTTTATCTTTTAACATCATGCCTCTATTTGTAACAAAAATATATGTTTTAAAAATGAAATAGGCACATTGAAGAGGATCTTGGGCTTCCAGACATAGACGACAGTAATTTAACAGATGAAGAATTAGAATTTAGATATTTCATGTGGGTAACATACACAAATAATAAATAATATTTTGTATACAATTAATTAGTCAATTTACTAATTTTATAGTGCTCATGACTATGATAAAAACACAATGCTTGATGGATTGGAATTAATGTCTGCGTTTGCTCATAACATGGACAACTACGGAGACACGGAAACAAAAATATCAAATTTAGAAAATTATACAGGTAAAGACAAGTATTTATTTAGTTACAAATAAACCATACTAAAACCTTTTTTTAGATTTAGTTGATCAAATACTGTATGATGATGATACAAACTATGATGGATTTCTCAGCTACACTGAATATGTGATTGCCAAGAACAAGCATTTACAAAATGTATAAAATGTTAAAATATATTACTTTCTAAAAATACATTGTTTATTGTAAATAAAGTATTTTTAACATAAATTTTATAAAAACTAATTAGACAATGTCGTAATATCTTTTGAAGTAATTAACAATCCTCGTTCCCATAAATCATTCACAAGCTGCATAACCTGAAAAATATTTGTATTAGTATTTATATTTATATTTATAAGTGTTATATACCTTTAAAATGAAAAATTATTAAATACAATTTGTTATGTATGTATTTACATTAAAAAAATGTTTACAATTTTAATTTAATGTAAAACACTAACTAATTTATTATATTACTCAGAATTAGTTTTTGATAAATCACAATTTGTTATGTTTGTATTTTGTATTTGTATTATATATTATATGATATGTAATGGTAAAAGTACGAAGAACTTAAAACCCTTAGCTTTACTCACTAGCAATAGTCAGGTAGTAAATATTCAAATAATAGGCTTTCACTGATTAATATTGGTTAATTCTAGGACATTATACATTTATACAAGATCATTTGGCCAAACTCCAAATGATTATTATAGTTGGGTTATTGTCTTATTCTACACACAAAAATATTTAACTTTAGAATAAATATATAAAATGGTAATGGTAAGTGTGAAATATAAAAAAATCTAAGTTCTACTATTCAGTTTAGTCTATACTTTAATTGAACCAATAAAAGTTAAAACATAATAAATATATGTCAAAAAATAAAATGTCTAAATTATAACAAATTTGTACATTGTTCTACAAATTTTAATTTAAGACACTATTATTTGAATAAATACTGTTGATTATATAATAAATAGTGCATAAACACATTAAATGTTGTATTATATTTTAAATTTTAATATAATATAGAAATGTGCATTTAACTATGTTGTATGGAATTTAATGGGAAAATCTTTCATATATAAATACATTTTTATTGTAAGAGTCCAAACTATAATACTCATATGAAGTTTGTCGAACTTTACTGTATAATATCCGTTATCAATTGTTCAAGCTTAATAAACAAATATATTTTACTATCTGTAGTTGATAAAATATAGGTTAAAAACTGTATAAGACTGTACTTTTTATTAGATTAATAATGAGTTAAAATTGTATTTTAAACATATTTAATGATATATTTAAGCCCTATAATAATATTATACTAAACATTAAAAGTGTTTTGAAGTATCTCATATCTTCTTAATTCTAAATATATTAAGATACTTTTTTTTTACTATCATACTCAATCCTGAATAATATATTGTTAAAATTAAATTAAATCATTCAAAAAAAAAAAAAAAATTATGTTAGAATAAATTTTTTTACTGATAGTTAAGCTTATTAAAAAAGTAAAAGTATCATAATATAACCTAACTAATAATGAAAAAACAAATAAATAACTATCACTCATGTATATGATTCTTTTTTCGTTACTTAATTAATATTAACCTGTTCATTGTCATTGCATAAGTCAGATACTTTGGTAAATAATGGATACACATTAAACAGTTTCTTCACAAATAATCCCATTTCATCCGGTATAACAACAAATTGGCACTCGTTACCGTGCAATTGTTTAGAATTATCAAGATTATAATATAATCTCAACTCGGTTGTCATTTGATCAGTTTCTTCGTCCAACATACTTTCTTCGACCAGTCTAAAATGGTAAAATTTTATTATTTTAATATTTACTACAATAAATATCACATATCAACACAATAAGTCATAAGGGTATTAGATACTTTTTAAAATAAAATGTCCAAATATTATTATGATTTTTATCACAATACAATATAAATGCTTACAATCAATACTAATAAAATGTAATAAATTCATGTTTTTGGATAATTATTAAGAAAAAAAATTTAAAAAAACTAAGTATTTAATACAATATTATAAAGATTAAAACCATTCTTAATATAACCAATAAATTTGTATAGTGTGTATCTTACCTAAAGCAATTTCTACGAATAAGCTTAACTTCAGCTATTTCAAGGTTTACCTCTTCTCTAGTGGTTTTTCCATTAGGTAACATCTTTGTACCGTTAGCAACTGTCCGTAGCAGTTCAACTATAAATATATTTTGTTTTTATATTTCAATTGATTTAAACATGAATTATAGTACAAAATAGTAGGTGAATATTTTGAAAGATATATAATCTATTGTGTCATAATAATTGTCCCTATTTGTATGTGTACAAAATAAGTTTGAATATTTAACTAGCTTTTTAATGAAACATATACATAATTTTATTTTATACTTTCATACAAACCAATTATTTTTTATTTGATAACACTTTAATTTTATTTAACTAGAGATGAGATATATTTGTTAATGAAATACAAGTTATCAATAAGCCCTTCTCAATTTTTAATAATAAGTAACTTACCATTACATATTGATGGGGGTAGTGAATTTGTGTAATAATTTTTCAATGAAAACATGTCAATAGCATGATCAAGGTCTATGTGATTTTTTAAATTTCTTATAAGTTGGTTGATTTGATTTTCAAATTGTTGCCTTTGAACAGTACGGGGAAGTGATTTTTCCGATTCACATAAGCCTCCAAAATTTTGGTATCCAACAGGCAAACCAGATCTATAGGATATATCATTCTTTGCAGCATTATTTAAAGAATTATTAACCACCTAAAAATAAAAGTTTATTAATTTTTCTAAAAAGTTAGTTCAACAATATTTATTTCATTACAAATTGCAAATGTGAAAAAAAGATACAAAACAAATGCTATTAATTTTAACAGATTTTAATAAATGACTTTAAAAAAAAAGATACCAAAATTTTAACTAATTTTAATTTGTAAGATGAACAAAATAAAAATAAATAATTTCCTTTGATTTAATGTGTATAAGCTGATAGTTTAAAATTGAAATAGAAAACCAAAAACTCAAATCCACGTTAATTTCAAAAGATAAGCTCCAATGATTAAATAGGTATCTAAAAATGTATTATTTATAAATTAGAAGAAAAAATATTATTAAAAAATCGTAGATAAGTAGAATCTATAAAATAATTAAAACTACTTACCACTTGAAGAAAATCATACATAGAATTTTGTTGATATGATGAAAATGTCAAATGTAAAGAATGTGTTTCTGTGTATAAAGTATCAGCTTGATGAATGTATCCTCTAGGCATGTACAAAAAATCTCCAGGTCTTAATATTACATCAAGAATTGGTTCACCTATTTCATCTGGATGAAAATTTCGGCTTGAAGTCCTTGGCAGGGTTTCAAACTCACTTCTAAAAATATATTAGTATGAAATAAATTATAATCAACTATGCATGTGTAAAAAAACTTACCTTGGTTTATATACCCTCCAATGTTTTTCACCATCTACTTGCACAACAAATGCTTCAATATCATCATAGTGAGGAGCAAAACCTTGAGAAAATGGTGGTGTAAGGTAAACATTACAACCAACTAATGAGCCAAAATATTCTTGTAGATTAGCCATGAATTTATAAATTTCTGGAGCGAATAGCTGAGGGTTCAGTAACCGGACACTACATCCATTGTTGTAATAATCCCAAACGACGTGAGGATGAGCTCGGCCTACTGGATTATGTGTTTCACGTACATTGTCTGTATAAGATGTAATATCTACATTTGTCCCATATTGAAGGTTGTTTTCACGAAGAATGTTATCAAGTTCAGTAAGAGAGAACAATTGTGAAAAATAATTAGAACCGTTTCTTGGCACATGCAGGATGTCTTTTTCCCAATGATTCCTGAAAAACAATAAATTTTAATTCAGTCATTGGATCGAACTATATGATTTCTAAAAATCTAAATGTCAATAATAACCAAAAAATAGTTATTACCAATATAAATTTTACATTACCTATGTATCATAAAATATTAACACTGTTAAAAAGGATTTAGTATTATTATTACACATGGAAATAAAACTATGCTATACAGTATACATGATATTATTTATACATCACTTACCTCATAAAATCATCAATGCTCATTGGATGTATTAGCCATTCCAATAATTTTTGCCCAGTTTTAAAAGAATCTTTTAAGTTAAGGTTGTAAATATTATTCAATGTATGGCTCCTAGGTTTTTTTGGATTCTCATTACCATTATTTTCAGTTTTAGTAATTTTAACTGGAGTTTTTTTTAATTTCTTCTTGTTTTTACGTTTACGGTTCACCCTGTCCTCAGTAATACTGTTCTTGGCGTAGTACTCGAATGCAGACATACCTACTGTTCGAAATCACTCAATGATTGATGTTTTTTTTCAATTGCAATTACAATATTAAAATTGAATCCACACAGGTAGCTACGTACATTCGTCTAAATACTTACAACTTGCAAGTTACGATTGACTACAACACAACTTTTGTCTGTAAGTATTTTGAAGTACTAAACTTGTGTTAGCACTTTAGCAGAACCACAGAACAAACGCACTTGCGTTACTTGAGTAATGAATATGAGTTACTATTTATTAATACTGTTAGTAGAGACAACTAACATGCAGTGACAAATGACAACTAGTAGACAGTAGTTAGACTGTAAGTTGACGGTTGTTATTTTTGTTCATGTTGTGTACTTGTGTGAATCTAGTATCAACTAACCTATCTTAAATCGTGCTCGACATGCCGCATGCATGAATGCATGATAGCATAATGATAAGTAATACAAATAATTATAACCTGATAAAATATAACAGATTAGTATTATCACTTATCATCGTTCAACAAAAGTTTTGATTGTCTAATTAATGTTTGAACAATTTGAACGACATACAACATTTTTAAATTGTATAGCTATTTTTATATTTTGAAACTTACATTTTACATTTTAATCAATTACCATTTTTATATATTTACTATTAACTAAGTTATAGACCTAACATTGATTATTATTGTTAAGATCTATAATTGTAAGTACTATCTTCTCTCTACTTGTACATTAGTACGTTACAACTATCTATTTATTTACTATTATATATTAAGTACCAGTTAGTAGGTATGTTTATTTTTTAATTATTACAAGTTTAAAAGGATTAAATATGGAGAACACTATTACCGTCAATGATGTGGATACAGATTTTTTACCATTAATTCATGATATTATAAAAAGGTAAAAGAACTTGCCAAATATTTCTTCCAAATTATGAACTATTTATTAATCCTGTTTGTAGCGGTGAAAGAGAAAATCATGAACCTCAGAAATCAGCCCAAGAAATATCACAAAAAATACAAGATTTACAAAAAAAAATTGATCAAGCGCGAAGTGATGTAAGAGTATTTTTTGATTTTACAATCTGTATCTACCTACAATTTATTTTGTTAGTTTTAAAATGGACACTGCGCCAAAATATATTAGTGCAATATTAATAATTCAATTTATCTTGAACTTGACTAAAATGCCCAAGTTTTGTTCATAACAAGTGATTAAAAATGGAATGGTACTCATAAGATCTATTATAAGAGTACCATCAATTTTAAGTTGTTTTTTTTAAATCTAACAAATAATATATTTTACTAAAAAAATGTCTTATTTTTGTACAGCATTAAAAAATTTTTTTTAAATTGTTTAGATTCGTAAATTACCTGGAGTCCAATACAATAGTGAGCAGCAGTTAAAAGCTATGGATGATCTCCGTCAATCTTTACAAATGAAAAGACAACTATTATTAAAATATAGACATATGTATTCATTTGATGTACCAAAGTATTAAGATCGAATTTAACAATACTTTGAATATTTTGTTCGTGTAATTCGTCTTTTTTTTTTAAAATAAATAATTGAACACACTTTTATTTTTTTAATGAACATAATTTGATTTTTTCTTATTTAAATAAACATAATCACTATAAAATGGTATGAATTGGCTTAACAAAAATCAGCAGATGATTCTCCTGTGCGGGGTAGTGGGATGCGTTGACTGTAAAACAGTGAGATTAAGGTAATAATTAATAAGCTAATGATGAATAAAAATGTATTACATTTAACTTACCATACAATCTATAAAAGTGTAAGTTATAATTGATAGAGAACTAGGTACTTCTAGCCGTGGCCCATGGTATACCTAACTTAACAGTGAGTTTCCGAGTTTTAACCTATTTGGATAACTGATTGTATTAAGTATCTACTATTAGACATGTGTAACCTACGTCTACGGCTTAACATTTTTGAAAGCAGTGGTATCATTTGGAGTAAAATCGTGGGGCAGCAAGCATCTTGAATAATATTTTTAATTCAATTGCATGAAACCTGAGAGGTGTCGGTGGATACAATAATGTATTTGGTGGAGTTAGCAATTGCTAAATCATAATGATGCCTATTTTTGGAAGTATAGTGTTGACATTTTCATTATGTTTAGCATTTAAGTTTTATACAATTCTACTGAGTATTAATAAGTGACAAAAAATTATTATTGTTTTATTCAATATTCCTAGACCTTATACTAATATAAACCATATTATATTAAGGTAAATGCCCTATGGTATTATGAGTCTGTCATAGCAACAATGAACTGGATCTATTCAAACTATTCAAAATTATTCAGTGACCTATGATTGTATATAATTGAATAATTTCAGTAAGAAATTTGGAACGAATAAACTAAACTAAGTATAAACTTGAAGATTTGATATTTGTTCATAACCATAAGAAACTAAAAGTCAAGGGAGTTACCCACATAATATTATCTATTTCCTACTCTATAGTCTATAGTAGTAAAATCTATCATCTATGATATTATCTACAGAACAAAAAATCTGTGATTCACAACACGACGGAATAAGATTTATGATATCACATTAACCAAATTTATTCTTATCACTAAAATTTGATAAAACAATCCTGTTTAAATTTAAATTCAATAAAGAACACTGTCTTATTTGTTTTTTTTTGTTAATTTTTAAAGAATTTAAGAGACTTGAACAAACTACAACGACGTGAAGGCCATAGTTAATTTTTTTTAAATTTTGTAATTGTATCAAAACCGATGTATGTTGTTACCTATTAGCATTCACGTTTTTTTAGAACGAAAAGTTTTTGTAAAATTATTTAGACCGTGTTAATGAGACTTTTTAATGCTACTTTATTTCCCAGTAAAATAATAAAAATTATGCCTAAAAAAAATACCAAACCGGTTCAAGGAAAATTAGAGACTGTTCAAACAGGACCTATAACAGTTGACAAATCGGGTGATGTTGTTATTAAAATAAATGCCAAACCTGGTGCCAAAAATAATAACATAACAGGTACCTACTCATACATTTACTACTATATTAAGTTGACACTACATAGATGTTTGTTGTTTCCTTCTTTCAAGTGTTCTTTCTTACATACCAAATTTATGCTCAACAGACCACGTTTAGCTTCTTTAGTTATAAAAATTAGGGTGAATTGACCTATTATGAAACTTGATGGTAAAAACAAAATCTGTGTTTGTGGGTTTTTACTATAATTCGGTTTAGGTAAGTTATGAGCATTTTTAATTTACCCTTTCACAAATATTCAAAATTAGCAAAAAAATTGAGCTATCATAAAAACCCACATACAAACGCACATGTAATATGGAGATAACAAATGTCTGTGTAGCTTCCTTTTAGCAATTCTATTTGGCCCTTGAAGAACTAGGCAAAAACAATTTTTACATAGAATTGATTTTACCTATTTATAATTTTTTAACAAAATAATGGACATTTTGCCCAGTAAGCATAAAATAATTTAGCACCTATTAAACTAAAAGCAAATACTAAAAGCTCTCATAGAAGTGGGTTAAATTATAAATACATTTAAAATTCAATTTCAAAAATTTAAATATTATTAAATTTTGTAATTTGTATTGTTTTTTATAAAGATATATCTTCTGATGGTGTTGGTGTCCAGATAAATGCACCTCCGACTGATGGTGAAGCTAATGCAGAGTTAATAAAATATCTTTCAAAGGTTTTGGGTTTGAGAAAAAGTGATTTAAGTTTAGATCGAGTAAGTTTATTTCTTTTGTTTATACTTTAGTTCTTTGAACATATATAAATGATACCTTTATGGGCATATAGATATATGAAGTAAAAGAACTATTCCCCTTTTTCAACAAAGCAGTACAATCTCACTCATATTTTTTTTAAATTTATTTTACTATGAAATAAATTATGTTTGACATTAGTCATGAACTGATACTAAAATTAAATTTTCCATTATAATAGAAATTATTATTTAATATAAATTTCAATATTGTTATTAACTATGATTAATATATGCATTCTAGGGTTCAAGATCGAGAAATAAAATTTTAATTGTACACAATACTTCATTGGGCATAGAAGGGATCACTGAAAAAATTAATGAAGAAATTAATGAAAATCATTAGTAAAATATGATAAGCTTAAAATGGATGTTAAAATATGTAGGCATGTAAGTAAATACAATAACATAAATTATGTTCAAATCCTTTTAAACTATAAACCTTTATTTTTCAGAATATATAATTGAAAAGGGGCAAGTTGGCACACTGGTATATAACTGTAAATGGATCATTAACATAATTATGAAATGTAACATCTGTATTAAATGTCTAATGGACCAAGTAAAAGTATAAATATTATATAGCTTATGCATATTTAGTATTTATGTATTATTTGGCTGACCACATAATTGGTTTTTTTTAGGATTTTTGTAAAGAATGCAAAAATCATTTGTCATAATCTATCTTAATTGAAACCAACCACAGAACAACATACAAAATACATAACAGACCAAGTTATTTGCAAATGTTCCCACTACATAGATATGTATGCAATATTTCATTTCAGTTATTCCACAAATTATAGTACCAGTTAATACATAACCTAAAATGTAATTTCTAGCATTATTTTAGAAATCATAACTTAATACATTTTTTTGGTCTAGCTGTTAATTAATATTATTTTCATGCAATATATTAATATAATTATTTCATTTTATTATTCTTTGCAATTTTATATTTTGGATGAGCGAGGTAATGAATTTCTTAATTTTACAATTATGTTTGTTTTTTTTTTTTGTTCATTACATAAGAATATGAGGTACCGACTCATTGATTACCCAAAGGTAGACCTACACACTATACTGAACATCTACTAAACAGCAGAGGAAGTTCTTGTGTTTTTTATTTTTTACATCAATTTGAAATAGTCTTGAGGTATTTAATGTAAATAACAACTAGTTAAATATTGTCTACAATTCTACAAGTAAATTGGAGCTGAAGCATTTCATATATTTTACAGCATATTGACGTCTAATTTTTCAAGTTTAATTTTAATTTTTTGGCTGATATAAAGAATTTATTCTTGGGTTACATCCTTTTTTGATACTTGACAAGAGTTGTTATGGCCTTAAATCTATAAATGTATTATTAAATATATCAAAAATAACTTCAGTAACATAGACTCTTAATACCCATAACTATGTCTACATTAAGTATGCTATAATTAAATAAAATAATGCTTTATATTTTAAACAAAGATTTTGAATAAAAAAAAACACTTTATTTTGGAATTAAGTGTACTTTTTATATACTTTTAGATATATTATAAAAGTACATCATGTATTAATTATGTTAGTTCCTATATAAATTATATGTTTTATGTTGTATAGTTGTGTTATAATTTCACATCTAAAATTATCTAATTACTTTAATATAATATAAAAATAAATAAATAACATATAAAATAAGTGTAGGTACCTACTTAAGAAAATAGATAACATGAAGGTAACATAATATAGGTACATGTGGTTAAGCCAGGTAACTTTGGTCATCGCAACATGTCTTAATTACGTATATTACGTTTACAATATAGGTATTATAATATTTATCAGTTATGACAATTAACAATTAAAAATGCCAAATAGGAATAACAATGGTTTAATATTGTTAATCCGACTTTAGTATGTAAGTGATTCAGGAACTGGAACCTTTTATATAATTTGATTTGCAGATTTGTTCCGATTTCGGATTGGTTATTCTCGCTTCTTTTGCTTTTAAGACGGATGATTGACATGCCTACTAAAAGTTCGGATTAGGTACTTGTAGCTCAAGGAAGTTGGATCGGTTTAGAACTTTACTGCGTCTTGTGTGTTTTGGTTAAAGTGAAGGCTCAACCTATATTGGATCCATAATATTATATGACGAATAAATCTGTAAGGAACCGGCACATTTCGGTTCAGTTCCGATTCCTGATTTCGAAATAGTGATTATCAATGTAGGTAGCGATGAAATTGTTGACAAAGCAATAATAATGATGGTGTATATGAGTAATAGGTAATGTAATCTATCGGCTCAAATAATCGACGCCGTCGGTCGGGTCCACGGATAGCGGTGGTTCCGCGAACCTACACCGTTTCCCGATGGCAATTTGAGCTGTTGGTCGTAGTGCGGAGTCGATTGAATCCTCTGCTGTACAGGGTAAGGCGGCGCCGGTATCTGTTTTGGCAGCTCGCTAGATGTCACCGACAATTCTGCCAAACTCCAATGGCGGGCTGTCGATGCCGTGGTTGGTGTCCCGGACAGACATTGGCACACGGCCAACAGCGCCAAGCAAAAGTGCACGGACGTGCATAGTCCACCTCGGCCGGAAGGAGTAACCAACGCCAACACCATCATTTCAGAGACATTCTGGAGACAAAAATAATAAAGCCGTATATCATTAGTTATCATACAAGTCAGGTATCTTTACTTTTATTAATGCGTCTAAATGACTCTAATGCAGCGGTTCTCAAACTGTGGTGCGCGAAAGACTACAGTTTGGTACACGGAAGGCCTTAAGTAACACTGAACCAGATATTTCATCGCTAATATCAAATCTACAAAACCATGGTTCTCTTTGAAAATTTGTTATTTAATTCATACCTTAATTTTTTAACTCTAATAAATTTGTATCAATAAATAAATAATAATTATATTGTAGTATTTTACTGCATTTTTATTTTAAATAAATGTTTAACTATGTAAAGTTTGTATCTTTCTATTTTTAATCATCAGTGGTACTCGACTGATTGATAATATACTAAAGTGGTACGCGAAAAAAAAAGTTTGAGAACAGCTGGTCTAATGTATAAAGCTATATTGTTAAATTGCATATTATATTATTTGTGTAAACACGCTTAATTCTATACATAGATTTAAGATTTCAATTGTTATATGGCGAGTCCATCTATAGTCATAGGAACAAAAAGGGATAAAAGCTAAAGGCCAATTGGCTATTGCGTATGGGGATGATAATTGTTTATTAAGATTTAAAAAAACAAAAATACTATAACTTTTAATGTTGTAAATGAGAAGAATGAGACTGTTTCATTGTTTGCTATTTGCAATAGTTTTTAAATTGAGTTTTATACTTGAAAGCTGAATTCTTAAGTCTAGTGCAGAATCCAATCTATTTCTGTGTATACTTTGAATATAAGCATAAGAAAAAAACTTTTTTTTGAATAGTATAAAATAATAATTTTTAATAATATTTTTTCCAATTAATATTATATAAAATAATTTTCTCAATAATCACATACATCTCGAGGAATCCTTGAGATGGTCCCACGGAACCTTAAGAACTCACTTTGATGGGAACCGCTTTATCACATTACCTATTTAACTACGAAATTTGAATAAATAGTTATAGCAAGTAATATTGTTAATACGCCTGGTGCTAAATTTAGCTCTCAAAAATAGGTACACTCTACGTCTATAATGATGATCTTGTAATGTAGTAGACTGGTTTATAAATTTGATTATTTTGAAATATTCAACAGCTCTCAATGAATTCCGTTTTACAAAATTTTAATCTTTAGCTTTATAATATGCTTTACAAAAAAGATAATTTCAAGTTATTTTTATGGGAGCTATGATGACCATTTGGTTTTGCCTAAAGATGGTCAGTGTTTATTTCAGACCTTCCATAGGAATAAATAATGAAGTTTAGTAAAAATATTTTTTCGGGATGATATAAATTTTTCTCCGGGGGGGTAATACCCCCTGTCAACTCCCTGAAATAAAAACTACATACAGTAAAATATGTACAGTGCTAATCATAATACCTTATTAAGATCAATAATATTGATAATAATATGATCATTATGTTGTGTTGACCCATATGTACTCGTATTTAAAATATCGAAAATCGTTTGTCACTAATTTCTAATATAAAATAACACTTTCCAGCTGTATCTCTCTTTTTTCTATTATCAATTAGATATACTATAAAGTATGAAATTGATGACCGACGACCGTGCGACAACAAATTATGCATGAGGTCGGTACTAAGATGCCTATCTACCTAAACATTACATTTTAACTTGACTTCTAAATAAAATAAAAATATTAACGGATATAAGATTAATTTTTGCAGATGAAATTATTTTAAGTAAAACTCTTTTTCATACCTTTTTAACCGCCGATAACCTAATCTACCTGTTATGTACTTATATAGGCTATAGCCTATAACAACCAGTCATACCTATTGGCTAGTATGGTTATATCCAACATATAAATATACGATGTAGTCGACTATATAATATATAAATTCATTTAGTGATGTCATAACAATTATATTACGTAACAAAATATAGGTATTCCCACCGACAACCTACTTCCAATAGATGGGTACTAAAAAAAAATCAGTAATCTTTATCTATGTGTGATGATGATCTATTATCAGGGACAGTTACAAGGGGGAGGCTAGGGGCCTAGCCCCTCAGCCATATTATTTCCCACATTTGTTTAATAATTCTACACGTATGTCTGATAATATACGTAATATATTATTATACGTATTATTCTGGGGTGCACAAATTAAGATAGTACTATCTGGTTAGTGGTGGATAGTCATTCCAATATTCTAATTTCACACATTAACAAAAAATTGTGGGTCTCCACCCCCAGATCCTTGCTCTGGATCCGTGCCTATCTATTATAGCCTTTGCGACGGCTGGATAATAGCAGATATTCTAGACATCTACTCACTTTACTTACCAGCTACTATTATAGTTTATTAAAAAAAACTAAGTTTTTAAATGAAATCTAAAAATTAAGAGAACAAAAGGACAAAAAAAAAAAATTAATCGGTAAAATTATTAGCTATTTTAATTTGAATCAAAAATAAAATAACAATTCTGCATTGTTACTTAAATTTATTGTGTTTTTGTTGATACGAAAAGAAAGTTTTTGGAGCCCAATTTGATTAGTCACATTAAATACTGTATACAGTCCCCTTTTGTGTATATATATTATAATATATAGTACCCTTCTAGGTACCTATATTATAAAATAATTTTGGATTGAAAAAAAATAAAAACATCGTCACTTTCGTTTTAATTTGGTCCTCGCACGTACAGTTAGTGAAAACGAATCGATAATTTAGTGTAAACTGAACGAAAGATTTCCCTTTCATGAGTCGAATGCTAAATATAATTGACAATATAATATAAAATAGGAACGATTCAACGATGACAGTATTACACATTCATCATAATATTATTTACAGCAGTCACCCACACAAACGTAATACTGTTTTCATGTACATTATGATAGCATATACATATAGACAGTGGACACTAGGCAGGTACAAACAATATATACGTTTCGTATTTGTAAGCAGTTTAGCTATTGTCCTGCATTATCCACGTACGTTATACATAGTGTCAAGATTTCGATTTTGAACGATTTTATATATATATATATATATATATGCGAATTTATGAATAAATATTATAGTGTGTGTGTGCGCGTTTGTATGTTTACACACACATTTTACCTATATAGTATACATTTACACCTGAGTTGAATTTAAATAGCAAAAGTGTCTGTGTATAGAAAAGGTTAGAGAAATTAAAATCGAAATAAGTTTCACAAAAATACACTGCTTATACTGTTCCTGCTATAGCAGAGCTGAGTCACAGTATTACATAGTTTAAACTGTAATTAGTTTAAAGGAATTTAAAATTTCACAATCAATTTTCTGCGATTTACTAATGTACCACAACGAATTTTCGACGACAATTTCATAGAAAATTATCCTGATGAACGGATCAGAATATCAGATGACTTGTACCGGTTCAGCGGTCCAGAACCGCGAAGTCCGAGAGTAAACTATATTTAATACTATATAGGTATCTAACTGTGTATAATATATTATTATAAATACCTCTTTCGTCCGACGAAAATTGAGCCACCACAGGAAATCGAATCGACCGACTACGCTGCAGGTGTCGTCGAACGATTAAAATATCTATTGTTAGAGTACACCCACTCAATATATTCTATATAATTTACGGCTCCTACTAAAAGGATGATGACTGATGACTTGGTAGTAAGTATATTATGTTATTCACAAGTTTAATCTGAAGTCATCTTCGTGTTTTTTTTAGTTACAATTTATTGCTTACAAATTACAATCAAGGCAACAACAATAAGTAGCTATTAGGAAACATTGTGCAGAAGAAAAAACTAAACATTTTTTATACCATGCTTTATGGCCACTAAATTGAATAGTAGAATATAGTATTATATTTTATTAAATTCTGTATAATTTGTGTGTACCTATATACTACAGACTGTAGGCAAATATATCATACATCTTGACTTTGAAATGTCAAACAGTATCTACTATAATATATTGTAACAATATAATTAGGCATATAATATGTAATGTAAGCTATTACAATATAATATAATGTTAATAATCAGCTATTATATATTTTTATTTATACACACAGATACTGAAATGCTCAAAGCGTCATATTATACTCGTATCAGAAGCCCCTAAAATATTAAAATAGGTAGGTATTAATATTTATTAAGCAGTTGGTAATAAATTATTTTGATTAATTTAAAGGTCTACTAGCTACGTATTAAAGTATTATTATATATTATATATAATAGACAATGATAAATATTATTATTATACGTCCTAACATATTATATTGCCTATTTGTATTAAACTGTACGTATTATTATTATTATATATTATTTTAGTTCATAAGTATATGGTCGGCTATATATTGTGTGATACATCAGTACTTTATATTAATACTGTTATAATTTCATTTTTGTAAGTTAAGTAGACCTAGTCATTTTAGGTATTTATATTATTTAATAACACATTTTTCTTTCATATAATTTCCTTACAATTTTAAAACTTTACATACATTTATAGAAATCTTTAGAAATATCGAGTATCACGGACCCTTTTGGTTTTTATATTATACAGTGTCAATCGGATGTGTGCCTTATACAATTAGCTAGCTATACCTATATAAACGGGATAAAATGAAATGTGTAGTATAAAGTATTATTGTATTATAAAATATGTACCTACATGCAATAATAAATACGGTAAATAATCATACGTCGTAAGAACGAATAATTACCAGTGTACCTATACCACTATACGAATGAAAGCAATTTTTTATTATTTTATCACAAATATGTAAACTATTTTTAAGATTTTATAATTTTAATTTTGAAGATACCTTCATAATAATAGGTACACCTAAATAATATTGATGAATATCTTTTGGTTAATTTAATTTTAATAGGTAATATAAAAATCACTGGAAAATTAAATGATATTATAATTGTAGTCTAGTCTCTACTCTCTAGTACTCTATACAGTCTACAGCCTCAGATACAAGGAGTGATCCCCCCATGGTCTTTTTCTTTACTTATTATGTTTAGTAAGTACTAGTATATTAGATAAAAATAATCCTTCATAGTTTTTTTCTATTTAACTTGTTTACATGAAAAACTAACACACCTAATGATTATTAATAATTGATTTTCAATAATAACTAATAGGTTATTTTTAATATAATATATTAATACTATTATTTATACAAAAGTTCGAAATTTCGTTGCGTATAAGTAAATAACCAATTTTATAATAATTAAACATAACCTAACCTAAACTACACTACGAAGTACAATTTGGCAATTTGAACTTCATGATGAAAAATCAAATATTCTCTGCAGGAGATACATAAGTAGACATATATAGGTAATGATTAATAAATTAGGTTATTGCGGATAGCGGTCGTCTACTTCAACCAACTATGTAGCAAAAAAAAAAACAATGAAATACATTATTAATTTTTTTTGTTATTTGAAAATTTACCAGCTTCAACAACTATAAGGTTATTAGACAGTAATAATTGTTGTGTTACATTGAAACATTAATGTAAAAACAATGTCCGATTCATCAGGAGCAAGTTACTATAATTTATCTCGAATATCAAAACATTGAAAAATTATTTATGAAATTATGATGTTTCTACCAAAAATATTTGTTTCCATACTTAACCGTTGATTATTGAACTTAAAATGTTAACATGTGAATGGCACAAGCATAAGTGTACGAACTTAAAATTTTATATTGCTGTCTATACCTATATTACTTTTACTCTAAGAAAATGTATGGCTGGTACAAAAGTTCTATAAAAACTGAAAATACAATGTGGCACGTTTCTCTCAATACATTTTATTATGAAAACGAAATTGAAAAATGTATTACCTAAAGGAATTAGGAATTATTATAATTTATCTTTTTTAGTATTCATAAAAAGTAAGTTAAAATATAAAATGTACAATGCACAATGTAATATGTACCTACCAAAGTCATTATTATCATAGTTCCTGTATAATGGGTCATGGTTTTTATTATTTGTACATACCTAGTACCTACATATAAGCAACTAACAAGTTAACTATACATGTAATAAAAAAAAATGAATTTACTTGTTGCACGATTATTTAAACACAAAATGCTAACATTTTGGATGCCTAGAAAGTTCTTTAGAATACAGTTTTTAAAAATAAAAATAAAATATTAGTATAAATATTCATTAGATTATTATATTTTTATATTACTACAATATGTAAATATTCAATGTAGTAAACATTTATTGAAAATCAAAATATTTTATAAACTCTGATTTTTTTAGTACTCGTATTTTATTTGAAGTTGAATCACTTGAATCAACTTTTTAATTGAAATAAAAATAAACTCAAACTATATAATAAAGCATAAAACACATAATTGTGTATAATGACTGTAGAGTGAAAATTTGTATTACCTGCAGAAGTTAAGTGTATTACATAATACATATAAAATATAAATATGTATTACCTATGTACCTACATTAGACTAAACACAAATACATTTATAAAAGCTATTTAAAAGGCCGAGTTTTTATTTCATGTTTTATATAACCACCTAAGTCCTGAAGACAACATGAAACAGTTAAATACTAATAACGTTAATAAATTGCTATCAATTGGTAAAACCTTTCGCTATTTTATATAAATATAATAGTAGGTAGGTATATAATATTATGGCCTACCTAAATTTTTGAGCAAGTTTATACCTAATAAATAAATAACAAAAAAAGGATAAACTAAGGTAAGATCTTTTACCTTATTTAGCAGAATTAGCAATGAAGAAATATAATATACCTATTTGGCTGCTTATCACAATTAAATTGCCTTTATTTAATGAAAAATACAGGGACATTTGCATAATATAATAATGTTTGTATAGAATATCAATTTACAAATATATTTACTATATAGATAGAGGTAGAGCCCGACACAGAATAATTTTCTGTAACAGTAAAAACTTATACTAAAAAAAAAATTGTTGCATACAATTATAAAATTGTATATTTCCTTTAGTTCTTTATCCTTAGATTTGTCTATTAAAGTACTTAGTAGGTACTTTTTTAACTGACATCCTATATTTTAAATAAGTTATACACTATGGTATTTGTATGATGCAACAATTCACTTAGGTACCTGAACTTAAAATACTAGATATTTATTTGTTATCCAATTAATAACTCAATAATAAGTTAAAATCAAAAAACAAGGTTTATAGAATATAGGTAGTTAAATAGTTCCATCATTACTAAAGAGTCTACGCACCTACTATAGTAGATGTACTGATTAGTGATTAGGTAGGTCGTAGGTACTAATGTACTATACTGGTACTATATAGGTATACCTACTGAAGTTGTAATAAGTAAAAATTATAGATATAAAAATCACAAATGTAATGTAAACTACTACTACTAAAATTACTAAAATTTAAATAATATAATAAGTGTTATGATTATAGTTACGTACCTGCAGATACTTCACAATGTAACAGAACATTTAAATATTGACATTTAGGAACTATAGTTATTATTACGTTCCACAGTGTACTTATGACAAACCGAATTAATATAAATGATGATTTAAATTAAAAATGTACTGCGTGTCATAAGTATATATGGTCTATACAATCTATAAAATCATTGTACAGTTTGAACTTTGAAGTATAAAATTAAATTGCATTTAACATATATTATTTAGTGCATGTATCGATATAATATAATATTATTGTATTTTCAAAAACACCGGACAGTTACGAGAGGAAAACAAGTCTGTACGAGAACAGCGTTCAAAGCATGACTGATTCACGTTAGCGTGGTCACGATGTAGTTCAGAGCCTCAGAGGCGGTGTTCCTTTTACTCTAGTTCGCGAACGCGGCGACTTCCCCCGTGCATATATACGTTATTATTTTTAATACTTCACAAACACACACACACACACACACACACACACGAGTAGTATATCACGAATTTGCAATAATAATTGTTCACGTTTTAGCCACCGCCGCCAATGCCAGCTGACTGCAGCGTTATTACATCCTCACGTAACATTTTACATTAGAATTTAATATAATATACATTATAATATTGTACAATAAAATAGCAGTAAGCACGCTATGTATTTATGCGATACTACAATAAACATAGGTAAGCACCTATATTGGTATTATTATCCGAAAATGACTTGCGGCGAATGTTTAATTCGAAAACGATAAATAAACGGCACGTAAATGTGGATAAAAATAGTTAAGTGCTGAGGATTAGTCGTAATTTATATTTTGTGAAAACATTATTGTGTTGATTGTCTTGTATTTTGTTGGTCGATTTAAATTAATTCTTCACTCCTGCGATTATTACAATACTAACTATGTATACCTACTCGTATGCCTAATATATGTATCTATTATCTACCTATACATATATGTATTATGTACATATATACATTATACATAAAAAAAATGCATTCAAAGAATTAAATTCAAATGTCAGACTGGTTGATTACCTTAACAAAAGTTTAAAAACAATTTTCCATCCAACCATAGAAAATATATAGCTACACCTACCGCGCAGAGTAAATATAAGTATTAAGCAGTATATTATTTAATATTCAAATTTAAAACTTTATTATAGGCATCTGACGCCTACCTACTATTAACTAACAATAAATAGTGATTTATATTTACACATATTGTATAATGAAATGTATCTATTGGTACTTGCACAGTTTGAGTTTCAATCAGTATTAGAGCTGAGGTAAGTCTCTTGTTCTTGTGCTCCGGCCACGAGGCCCATATTGTGCATGGAGCATACCACAATGTGCATGTATACTATATTACTGTACTTTATTCCACATAAGGTCTTACAACCTTACATTATTTCACCAACAGTCCCAGTTGGCAGTTACCGTGCGAATTCTTTATTTCTTTAAGCTATAGGTGCCAAGATGGATTCATACGTACCTATTAGAAGAGCTCACATTTTCTTTCGATTCTCAGTAGCATTTTTATTTCTATGCTCATTGCAATATGCTTACATACCATATCTAATACACGATGACGATTGGCGGTAATATTATTTTTTAGTACCTACAGCGTATTTTTTTTATACAACATAAAATTTAAGATACATTTACAATATTATTGTTATTAATAGAATTTAATTTTGAAGCAGATAAACAAAATTATTTTACGGGTAGGTAACTACATTGTTCTTAGATTGTATAACAGTATAAACATTGTTTGGTAAAGTATTTTTTTTTAAACAAAAGCATTTTGTACAAATATAACCATACAATTTAATTATTACCATACAAATAAATCTCATATGTATGTTTTTCTACTATTGTTAGTTTTTAAATATTAGTTATTAATTTTATGACAATAGACAATAATATAATATATAGGACAAAATGTGAATTATAAATGCGGATATTCGATTTTTTTGTGACTAAAATCGTACAGGAATTTCATTGTATTTTGAAGGTTAGTTGAAACATATTATTACACATTATATTGTGTTAACTCAATATGCCAAACTGTAAAAAGTAAGGAATAAAGTATACATTTTAAATTCTAGATTAAATAAATGTAGTATTTTTAACATCAATGATATAAATATAAATAATACAAACACAAATAAACCTGAAATAACAAATTTATTGTCATTGATTTGTACATTTGTACTAAATTTAATTACTAACAGAATAATTATTTACGTCTATTATTGTGAATGTAAAAAGCTGTACAGTACACAAATAGCGGTTAATGGGTAGTGGGAGCTCGTCTTGCTTCGATAGACACAGGATAGTGATGTATACCTAAACCTAAACCTATGTAAGTACTTATTATTATTCTGTATTCTGAATACCAAAAATCATAGTATAAAAAAATGGTTCTGAACGAATTTCAAATTACTTTAGTATTATAATAGTAATAACACTAATGAGTAATGACTAATAGAAAGTGTTTACATTTTTAAGTACTTAACTCGTAGAATTATGAATAGTTGCAATTTATGTAAATTAATAAATATATTGAGTATTTGAATATAATATTAAAGTATTGTTTAAATGATACCTAAAACCATAAGGATTTAGGACTATCTAAAAGAAAATACCTAACTGATAATTATTAGTTATAAATCTTATATTACGTCATAACTCATAAGCCTTAAATATGTCAACATATTTTTCTAAGTTTTTCCTACGCCTGCTTAAGGAAATTAATAAAAACTAATAACAAATAACACTAATTTAAAAACCATTGAATTTCTAATATTAATATAATTTTAAAACTATAGTTTATATTTTATAGTTAATATATTGTATATTTGTATTCATTTTTGAAGAAAGTTATGATAACATATTTTTAAACATATCAACACGGGGCATAAACATAAAATCAATCACTTTTCTTATAAATTGCTTGATAATTGTGTTTAAAAATCATTGGCAATTTTTTAAAAAATAATACTACTTCAACTCAAATACTTGACCCAAAATATCTTCTCCGTGGTAGGTGGCGTTATGCCTCTATCGTATAGTTATAAGTTATAAATTATTACAAGATTGATGTACACATATTACACGTACAGTACAGCGTATTTTATGTGACAGTACATGAATCCCCATCACAAAAATCTAGTGAAAACATGTTTTTTTTTTGTTTATTTACAAAGTAGCAGATTTAGAATGATGTTAGACTAGGTAGGTCGTAAGTATAATTATTGTACAATGTACCATGTACCTACCAAAATATTGCATAATATCGATAAACCAAAACATTTACAAATGTAAATCAACTAAGAGTAAAATAAAGCTATGTAGATAGACTGATAAGTGTATTCATATGATGATATTTAAGTACCTAAGTATATAATTTAAATATTGTATCCTTGAGTTTAATATTTGTGTGGTCATTTAATATTATGCGGGTGCGGTTTGTTTTGTAAATAACAGCGTACATATTTAAATTAAATTTGAAAGAACTGTGTATAAAATTGTAGGCGTTCATTACATCACAGAATCATTACTGTGCGACGTACAGCACGTACGTTATTATATTATATATTTTATGTATATGTATATATACATGGTATACACAATATACACATATAATACATTTGACGCTACTATTATTTTAAAATATTTCACAAGACATAAAAAAACCTATTAATCTCTTATATACATAGATAGATCATTTATAGTCAGTCCTAGATTAACTGCACAGTATTATACTATATATATTATAATATATTGTATGATTGCGGGACGACTACAACGAATGTAGGTTATACTGCGATATTATTTTATAGGAATATATAGGTTTATTATTATTGTTCAAAATGCATGATAATAATTTGTACCTGAAATGAAATTTTATCGGTGTATCAATCATCTGACATATTTTAAACATGCAAATTATAATGATCATGTTATATTTTTGTTTGCAGTACAATCCAAAATATTATTGAGGATTTGAATAGATGTAAATGTACAACGCATTGTGGAGAACATCTAATTTTATGATATGATTTTATGTTAATCTTTTAAAATAAATTCATTTGACGTAATTTATGAAGCAAGAATGCATTATTATAGTTTATGTTTATCTTATTTTAACGTAGTGACTCATATCCTGACTAAAATTATGTACCTGCGAAAACCTCCTCTAAACGTCTTCCAACGAACCGTGTACATCTTATCGTTGTCCATATATTTGTTATATTGTTTTTATATTACAAACTCGATGTACATTATATTATTTGTCTGCAACCACGAGTGTTTATATTATAAATTATGACACACAATAAATTATATTATGCTGTATTTGAAATCCGTTTCATTGGGTTTTTGGCATTGTGGCATTGTTGAGCTTTTCGATCGATAATAATTACTGTTCGTGCAATTACAATCAATTGTTGTTATTTATTATTGATTGATAGTTATCATTGTCTTTATAACTGTGACAGCAGTAAAAATAGTTACATACTTTCAACTTTGACGTAAACGTACAATATTATGTTTAATACTTTAATGTCAGGGTCTTATTATAGGTAGTATGAACTGCATGTCTGCATCATGAGTAGTAGGTACTCGTAGTAGCCTATACGTATTAACGTAATGTTAGGTTCAATTTAAATGCAGATCACGATATTTTTACCCTATAATGATAGTTGCGAAAATGACGAAAACAAACAATGAACTGAAACTAGAGCAAACACAATTGGACGGACGGACAGATAGTGCGAGAGAGAGTGCATAAACGAAATAATAATTGGACTACGTTTTGTATACATTGTGTGAAACTAGTAATTTCCCCTTCTATCGCCTGGAGAACAACAGAGTTTAAAACGCATGATGACTTCTACGAGTGTACGGACATTTAAATGGCATTTGCTTATAATTTTGTGTCTCAAAACGGTTTATAAAATAATACGAATAACAATACACTTAATATACCTATTACCTACATTATACATTATATACATATATAATATATTATATTATAATATATTAATATTAGTGTAAGGATTATTTATACATAATTTCACGTTCGAGATGTATAATACGTCACAAACAAACATAACAATATCTATAGAATGTATATTATTGTATATTGTAATATTATAGGTACATACACATTCGTTTAAGTATATTATGATTAAAGCAATAATATATATATATATATATACATGTAATGTGTATATAACTGTTTAAGTCAATCCTGCAGTTCTGTTCATATATATAATATGTAACTATACCAGCTATATATACTGTACAATGATATAACGTTGGGAAGATAAAGTACTTTAGAGTTATATACACATAATATATTGTATTAAATTTATATTATATTATAATATATATACCTATTACTTACTATTATAATGTGAACTACGCCTGACTGTCATAGAAAATGTTCACACGTTCACTTTTATTTCGTCTGACACGCATTCTTGTTTCTTATAATATTAGGTAGGTATAGTTAGGTAGCATAGCCAAAAATCACGCATTAATTCACTCTCGTCGCCAAGAATCGTGATCCGTAGATTGCATAATAATAGAAAAATAAGCCGAACAAAAATAAATTATATATTATTTTTTTTTTATTATTTAAGATATAAGAAACGTGAAAGAAGTCAATTTATTATACACCAGCTGTGTAACATATATAGGACAAGTGTTCTAGAGTCAAACTACTAGATTTTAATTAAATTTTTTCCATCCAAGCCACACATCACATTAGATATTATTACTGGACGTATGGAAAATGGCTACATTTTCCGTTTTTCGTTGGTTTCGGTTGCCACTGTGGATCTTGGGATAAGTCTCGATGTTTCTCGGCCCCTTGCTACTAATTCCGTGGACATCGCCGGATCTCCAATTACTGATCTTGACCTAGAGTAAGATTGTGACGGAAGATCTCGGTCTACGTAGTCGGCAGGGTAATAAATAGTCCTCGGCGCAGAAACCATATTAATCCTAGTTCTTCGAGGAATATCAATCATACTATTCCTATACCTATGGTTAGAACCCCTAAAAAAATGTTTATAATTAGAATGTTATATTTTATGCAAAATGTTCATTGAATCAGAAAGAATATGTAGGTAGTATTATGATAAATAATAAATACATTATGTATAAAATATAATAGATATACATTATTCGGTTTGTTTGATAACATTATTTTATTTTAATCGTGTATAGTTTATAACCTTAAAAGTGAGAAAAACCTTATATGTAGTTCAGCGGGAAAAATAATTGCTATTTCCTATACTACAAAACATAGTATTGACAAAGTAGGTAGAAATCATATTAAAATAATCTATTGTATTGAAAAGAAAAGGTTTATTTTCTTTACCTCTCTCCCATAAAACTATTATGACTAATTTTTTTTAATAATGTATTTTTTTACTATTTAAATATTTTTCCACAGCAATAAAATGATTTGACAAAATCATATGACTCTCCATACCAAATGGAAAGTAGACACAAATAGGTACACAATAGGTTATTTTTACAAATTGTCAAATCTTTTCGAGAAAAATATGAACAATTTTTGTTGAGTTTTTAATAAACAGTCGTTCATATTTCTTATTTAAAGTAGGTACCTACGTATTATAAAGGTAATATTTTTAAAATAAAAATTTATTTTTACACATAGATTTTCATACCTTTTTAATTTTGTGATATATTAGCAAAAGAGACTTCACTGTTTTTTTGATTACTATGTATAGTACATTTATAGGATTCATATAAATCAGAAAAGGGTATTTATGAGGACAAACATGGTATTTAAATACGTTTTTAATATTTTCTAACAATATTTTTTTAATTTGATTTTTGGAATATAGGTATTTCAGTATTGAATTTGGATATCAAAATTTGCTATTTTTAAATCCTGCTTGATGTGAGGTAGAGAAATATGTCATTGCTATAAAATAATTTATTATACAGTCTATAATTCACCAAAGCATGATCATATCCCTTTTTTCTTCAACAATGAAGTTATGCAAAATTTAATTTTTGGGATTTTTAAATATACCAACTTAAAGACGATATTTTCAAATTCGTGAGATTTTGTGCACTACTTAAAAAGTGTCCTGTGGAAATACAAACTTCTATTTTTTTGAATGAGAACCCCCGTTTTTAACTGTAAAGTGTTCAGCGAATAATTTACCGTAAAATTTGAAGTATCGGAATTAAAATTAATTCGAATAGTTTTGAGTTATTTAACTTTGTGTTATAAGGATAAATTCCGTGGTAGTGGGCTTATAAGATATGGAGGCTATGGTGATTTGAAAATTCTGGTCATTATTAATATTAATATATCAACATTAATAATTTGTAAAAATGGCCAAAGTAAGTAAGTACTAAATACTAATTCCAATATTACATCTATTTCAGAATCAAATAAAACCATACTTAAGGCACATTATTCTTAGTACAGACATTTTAATAACTAAAATACTATTCATTCGAATTTTAAATTAAAAACATCAACATTTTTGAACAAACTATCTAGTAATTTACTAATTTATATTAAAAAGGGGGAGTTCTTATTTGAAAAACTGAAGTTTTTTTGGCAACACAGTACACTTTTTAAATAGTATAAAAAAAATGGATACTTTAAAAAAATTGTCTTTGAGTATAATATTATAATATTTAAAAATTCCATAAATCATAATTTGAAGAAATTCATTATTAAAGTAAAAATGGAGGGGGTATGAAAATGGGTAAGCATGCTTGATAAATCACACTGTACCTATATTATTAATTTTAAAATTATATTTTATTTAAATTTTTTTATAAAAATAGCTTTTTGATCTAAAGGGTTGCTCCAACAGCCCAAAAATGTTAAGTTAATTCCTATAGAGCCGCTTCATCAATCGATTTGAATGTATCTAGAAGGAAGTTTACACTAGACGCCTACATTTTCTCAATATTAGTTGTAGGTAATATACTCAGTACTATTTCATATATTTTATAGTATCATACAATTTAGAGGTACCTACTTTATAAAGTCTATGTAGTACCTTTAATAAGGCTCCAAACATAACCTACACACAACTTAATGCTTTGTTGAAAATATACCACTTGTATATTGTCATAAATCATATATAGGATAAAATACAAATATTAAGTTACCTGATTGTGTTGTCAACATAATCATAATTACGATCGACGTATTCCTGAGTTAGTAAAGGATCTGAGTCATATGCATTGTTCAAATTGTTTACAATTCGGTTTCTCGGATAAGATCTCCCGTAACCATTCCGATCAAGAACAGACGATCTAAGTCGTGAAGGTCCATAACTATCTCCTAAACCGTAAGCTTGAAGGATTTGACTTATTACTTCACCACCAGGATAATATTCACTGTTAGCATCCATTTCCAGCCATGTAGGATTTATATAACGGTTTATCTGTCCATCAGCAATCATGACCATTGCAGTTATAACAAACTAAAACATCATTATTAACAGTATTTATTAATGTAATATTGATTTAATTTAAATTGTCGGTGAAAAATAAACACAAATATGCATAGGTAATAATATATTAAGTTTTATTCTAAGAAATGTTACCATGTGAAACATTGGTAATGAGTTCATCATCATTTTCTTTGGAACGAGCTAAGTCTTTGAATAAAACTAAATGAATGTCTGTCGTTACATAGTAACCTACCTCTATATATAAAATGAAATAAAATATAAATCGTTGTGATCATTTACCTGTGACAAAACGTGATGTATTAAATCAGTTTAGATTTATGACCATCGATCACTGATTAACCGTAAGGTCATATTGTGGTTTTATATGTATGATGACAACGCCAACGACAAAAACCGTTTGAAAATTGGCCTATATAAATTATTTAATTTAGATGTTATCATTAATATGTTTTGTTTGTATTTCACTTATAAAATGCTTTAAGCCACCATATAACCTTCAGCTAAAGGACAGCGTTTACTTTAATTACTGACCATTGAATGTAAAAAAAATGAAAACATATACCAATACTAAAAATACTTGATGAATACATCGTATTATATTATTTATTTAACAAAAAAACTGTATGTTATTATTGAAATTTAATTTCACTGCTTCAGAGAATACTCTAAACTTTGAATGTCACATTTATGTTATCTATACATTTTTATACGACCAAGAAATGATGTATTGATTGTATTACGGTTATGATATCGTTAATGATTTTATTTCAATATAATGCTTATAACTATTTAGTGTACATTATGCACGCACTTAAAAATGATATAATTGTAAATTATTATATGTTTAAGGTTGATCCCCACCTATAACAATACCTATGCATCAAATAATGCAATTTTTTTTATCCTTTTATGTATATTATATTATATAAATATAAATAACATACTAGTGTAATAAACCATCTGAAACTGTACTTGTTAGAAACAAGAATATTAATATTATTATTTAAACAATGTACAACAACAAATTGTAAATATAATATATAAATACGTGATGAAATAGTAATTACAAACTACAGTTTTAAAAAAAAACGTTATTAAGTTTCCATACACTTTTCAAAAAGGTTTGAATAGGCATATTGTAATTTAAAAATTTAAAACCAAGCAATCGGAACAAAATAAGTTTGGATATAAAACCGTAAGTCATAATTTTTTGTTATCTTCAACAAAATAATGTGCGTGCAAATATTTGCAAATTGGTTTTCAGAATTTGCAAATAAATTCCCTGCCAGAAATAAAAATAATAAGATAGGGGGGCCAACTTCACGCAGCGGGGGGCTATATACAGGGCCCCCTATATGTAACTAGCGGTTTCGAGATACTATCAATAATTTGCAAATAATTTACAAACATTTGCAAATTGGTTTTCAGAATTTACAAATAAATTTCCCTCACGTTACAAAAAATATAAGATGAGGAGCAACTTCACGCTACACCCCTTTTGAGCTACGAATTAAAATATGCTGCTAACATTCTGCAAATAGCCCCTAACTTATTTATAATTTCGAGTCCAAAAATCATACCAATCATTGGTGTTTATACGTAGGTATAGTTTATAGTATAGTTTAAAATTATATTATGTAATACACAATTGAAATATACTACTTACAGAAGTATTTTACATAATATATCGGGCTACTATTTAATATAAGTTTAATATAAAATAATTGTTTCTTACCGTTATAGCCTTAATACATGGTAATATTATAATAAGCATAAATTAATTATTTATTTTTTTAAATTTATTTATTAATTATTTTTACTCTTTATTTGTAGAAACATAACATGGGTTATTGAATATTATAAGCTCATGGCCATCAAATAAGAGCTCTCATTAATTAATAACAATTTTTATTTTGTTTTGCTAATAAATAGATTATGTTTTTCAGATCTTCAAATTGTATTCATTTTAAATTTACTTAATTAGTATTATTAATAATATATCCAATTAATTCATAACACTGTTTAAAAATTACAATACTAAGAAAAGTAAATACCTAAGTCCTAAAAAAAATTATTGTTGTTCATTTACTCGTATTTATTTAAAAATTAAGTTTTTACAAATATATAAAATACAAATTACAAGAATAGGACTGTTTATATTTTTGTCAATAACAGTAGATATTAGGAGCCTAATTGGTGCCTTAATTTTTTATCAAATTATTTCTATTATATTTCTAGTATATAATAACTTAGGTAGCCGATACTCAACTAAAAAATAAATGTATATTTTTCCATTTTAGATTAAAGTTAGTTGGGTTATTGTGGTATTTTTGGATTCTAATTTTTACAGTGTAGTACCAACAAAGTGACTAGTTCAAAATGACACAAATAATCTAAAAAATAGTAGTGTACGGTTTTGTAAATGGCCAAATGGTGGAGTAAGCAGTACCTACTGACATTTATGATGCCCTAGATCCAGAACCAACTTGGTTTGAGTATGGTATAAAGATAGTTTGTGGCAATAGAACATGGTATGTAAAATAAAATCTATTTAATAGTTTACAAAGTTTATATTTATTATTATTTTAAGTATGTATTCATAATGTAGTATGGTTAAGGTACCATAAAAAATAACCTGTATGTTATATTTTAAAAAATGTACACACTAATTTAAAAAATTAAATTTACTTAAAAATTATTTTATTTTGTTGTCATTTTTTCTCATTTAAGATTTACCAACAACTTGGATAATTTAAAAAAAAGGTAAGGTGGCATACACCAGTTGAAAAAGAATCGGAAAATGAAGAGGTTCAATTGATGACCGAATGTAACCGTACAACACTTGATGTATCAGGAAGTAGAAGTGATGAAGGTAATGAATGACTACAATCTATCCTAATTAGTAATTATTAGAATAAGTTACTCAAAAGTCAAAGGCATAGAAAACAATGGGTTGTAATACTTATAACATTAAACATGTTTGAAATTATTGTGTTTAGAATTTTAGTTGATACAGTGTACTGTATAGCACCTTCATCTACTTCTGCATTTAAGTAACCCAGTAATGAAAAGGCTATACACTATACAGAGAATAAAACACCTTGACTGAAACAATGCATAATACAAAAAAATGAAACATTTCAATCATTATTATCGGATCAAATGAAGAAGCAATTATCTTCAGTGTATCAACTACCATGCATTCGATCAAGTTCAAGTTATCAACCACCTCAAGTTGAACAAGTAATTATTAAATTTTTATAATTTAAAAGTACACCTTAACTTAATACATTGAAGTCTAATATTTATAATTCATTTTACACATTTCACACAAATGATGTACCAAATAATTAAAACATGTTAAAATTATTTAAATATCAATATACTATACTTAAATTTATACACAATACAAGTGCACGGAATACAAAACAGCTATTATGTATCACTCCAAACAAAAACACTTAAATAATAATATTAAAAAAGTGCATTAAAAACAAGGATTAAAGACTGCAGTCTACAACATCATTGCAGTATTCCTAAACTCAGAGTTTTATTTACAATAACTAGATCATGAAACAATGAATATTTATGA
>NW_019101793.1:0-3264 GCF_001856785.1 Myzus persicae | reverse complement strand
GTTCACAGTTATAAAGCAGAATATTTTTTGTAGTACTGCAATGTACAAAAATCAAATTTTGGACGATGAGTTTTTGAGTTCTGAAATATTTAAAGTATACGCGAGCCATGGCCGGAGTGCAGTGATAAGAGGTATCCCATGAAATGTTATCCCATCACTCTGCAATGCTCATCTATACTTCAAATAGTTATAGCTAATAAAATACCTGTGTGAAATTTAATTTTTATAGATTTAAGTACTTAGAATAATATTCTGCTTTGGAATATGAAATTAAAAATGTGTGTTGGCATATACAAAAGTTTAACACCTTAAAATAGTAAAAAATGTTTGTTTCTTAACGACTATAATGTTGAAGAAATATTTTCAAAAACGTGTTTAATGAATATCTTACGTTAAATGGATCACCCCTTGTGCAATGGATATCGGCTTAATCCAAAAAAACAGTTATTTTACATAGTTGATTTTAACAAAAATATGTTGTTTGTTTACGAATTTCAATACATCAGTCAGTAACCCCGTTTTAAATTGATATTATAAAATCTATTATTGTGTTTTATATATATTTGCGTATATTATGTAGTCAGCCACGAATGAAAAATAAACATATTTTTTTCAGATTATATATCCTTAGACGTAAAGTTGTATTCCGCCCACGTTTATGTTAATCGCGTTATTATAATGGCGCACCGCTGTAACTATGTAGTAGTGATTTTGACAAAAATTGCCTTCAAAGTCATTCGAATACATTTTAAAAGCGTCTGAGTGCATTACATTATGAAAGTTAACAATAACGTAACGTAATCGGGTGTACCGAGTAATTAACATTTTACAAGCCATTATCCAGGGGTTGTTGCTTCGTACTGTTAAGGGAATGTATACATTATAATTATTCATTCTTTTCAAAGGCTAAACTGAACATGAATGGCATAGTCTTTATTTATATGTTTATGTGTGTGTGTGTGTGTGTGTGTGTGTGTGTGTGTGTGTGTGTGTGTGTGTGTGTGTGTGTGTGTGTGTGTGTGTATATATGTATTACATGTTCCGTCTTAAAAAAGATTTAAAATTTAAAAAAAAACACAAACACCAACACCGAAAAAAATATTAGAACTTATGNAAATTTGAGAAGGATTAACATAGAAACGAAATGACAACTGTAATGCATAATGCATAATGTATTAATATATTAAATAAGTCTTGCTATAATAATTTATAGTAAATATATGTGTCATCAGTCATGTATAATGCATATGACAAAAATAACACTATATATACCCAGGTACTAACATTCAATTCTAAAATCTCACAATATTCATGGTACTCTGGTATATTTGTATTGGTAATAATTCGGTAGGTATCAATGCAAAGTTTTAAATTTGTTTATGTCCAACAAAATACATTATTTGGTAACTGTAAGTATATTTATTTATTTTTTTTTTTTGATCCTTCCAAAATTAATTTTTTACGTAAGATTACTTTAATTATATAGGCATCTAATATTGTAACTTAAAATAAAATTATGAAATGTTAAAAACTAAACATATAAATATTCTAGTTTTTGAAATTTAATAACTATCAATAATTGTAGAAAACCCATATTTTATTATTGTTATTTAGTAAAACCATATTATATTGGTACGGTAATCCAATACTTGCCTACCTTACAGTTTTTATTTTAAAATAATATTTGTAGATGAGTATTAAATTTCATTTACTAATGGATTTAAGATTATTAGAATGCTTTACTTAATTTAATACAGCATCATATTCTTGATTATGAATATTATAAACGAAAATAATTTTTTAATTTCTTATTTTAAATTTATATTAACCAAAAAGCGAAGATAATAAAAATGTTACTCTATTTTCTACAATTTTTTTTCGGGACATATTCGTGTACTATAAAGGTAGCCCCTTATCATTTTAACTGTTTCAAAACAATATATTTTAAATACATTTAAATATAATAAAGTTAAAGTTATTAATGAAAGTAGGTATTATGGATAAACGATTTTATATACCTCACACGAATTAAATTTAATGAACATACATATATTTTAAATGCATGTTGTATACCTAAAAAGTATAATTTTAAACTTTGATTGGTATTTTGTTCAACAATGATAATATTATGTATTTTAATATTTGCATTAAATATTAAATGGTATACGTTTTTAAGTATGCGACAAGTTAGAAACTTTATAATGGTATAAGTAAAAAGAATAAAGTTAGATATTCATATTTTTAAAAAACCGGACATCAATCGTACGTTTAATAGGTCACACTGCTTAAAGTAGACCACTCGAGGACAGACGTGTTACCTTCCATTTTTAATTTAAAATTAATAATAAATCATCGCATTCAAAAGGCAACTCATAATAAAATGTATCTAATAATATTGGTAACTGTAAGTATATTTATTTATTTTTTTTTTTGATCCTTCCAAAATTAATTTTTTACGTAAGATTACTTTAATTATATAGGCATCTAATATTGTAACTTAAAATATAATTATGAAATGTTAAAAACTAAACATATAAATATTCTAGTTTTTGAAATTTAATAATTATCAATAATTGTAGAAAACCCATATTTTATTATTGTTATTTAGTAAAACCATATTATATTGGTACGGTAATCCAATACTTGCCTACCTTACAGTTTTTATTTTAAAATAATATTTGTAGATGAGTATTAAATTTCATTTACTAATGGATTTAAGATTATTAGAATGCTTTACTTAATTTAATACAGCATCATATTCTTGATTATGAATATTATAAACGAAAATAATTTTTTAATTTCTTATTTTAAATTTATATTAACCAAAAAGCGAAGATAATAAAAATGTTACTCTATTTTCTACAATTTTTTTTCGGGACATATTCGTGTACTATAAAGGTAGCCCCTTATCATTTTAACTGTTTCAAAACAATATATTTTAAATACATTTAAATATAATAAAGTTAAAGTTATTAATGAAAGTAGGTATTATGGATAAACGATTTTATATACCTTACACGAATTAAATTTAATGAACATACATATATTTTAAATGCATGTTGTATACCTAAAAAGTATAATTTTAAACTTTGATTGGTATTTTGTTCAACAATGATAATATTATGTATTTTAATATTTGCATTAAATATTAAATGGTATACGTTTTTAAGTATGCGACAAGTTAGAAACTTTATAATGGTATAAGTAAAAAGAATAAAGTTAGATATTCAAATATGAAATATTATAATTTTAAAAACGATCTGT